>NC_054379.1:84569961-84869961 GCF_017654675.1 Xenopus laevis
AGAGAGATTCTAAAAGCAAAGAATGCAGTTAAAGAACTACAATAATAAACTTTTTATACATTCTTCATACTCTTGCATCTTTCTGCCAAAGGTTCAGATAAGTTGTTAACTTGTATGGCAGCTCCATTTTCTGTGTTAGGTACAGGAGCTTCTTATTCCTGTGTGTGCTGTCCATACACAGTGTGTCAGTGGTTGATCTTCTAGTCCATAGAATCAAGTCTAACCAGCAAAGTACATTTTAAAATAATTGCAAAAATAACCTTTTGTGCTTCAAAACTTGGTTTATAGGCAAGGTCCACAATGCAAATCTAAGCCCACTTGCTGTCCATATAGTGGAAACTATGACTCTAATAGATTCTGCATTTCGCCATCGGCTAATTCTTTTGGCAAAAACTGCATCAAGAATTTGTTGAGAAAATTTCTCTATCAAAATTTTTGCCAAAAATAGCATCCATTTAGTTAAATGCATTTGGAGTTAGAAAAAACATCCATTGACTTTCATGCAATTGGAGTGAGTAAAAAAGTCACCCATAACCTCTAATATATTTTGGTACAATAAGAGTTGCTAAAAATAGTCACCAAAAAGTTGCTGCAACAAAAAAGTCGACCATAGAAGTTTAATGCGTTTCGCAAATTTTTCAGCATTTTCCCACATTTTTCAGCAAATTTGGGAAATTTGCTCATTACTATCCATAACATAAAATGTTGCCTATTTAGAGGAAAATGAAAGCCACAGACAAAAGTAGTATCTCTGGAGGATCCTTCCTCCCCCCTTCCAAATGGCACCAGTTTCTACCAGTTTTTCATACCTGAACAGCAGGGTTGGGGGATTCCGTTTTGTTCAGCTTAATCTTCTCTGATAAGAGGTCACCAATATCAAGCATGCAAAGTTAAAGGAGTTGTTCACCTTTGAGTTAACTTGTAGAGAGTTATATTCTGAGATAATTTGCCATTGGTTTTCATTATTTTTTACTTGTAGCTATTTATTCAGACACTCTCCACTTTCTTTGCATGATCAGCAATCTGGTTGCCAGGGTCCAAATTTTCCTAGCAACCATGCAGTGACTTGAATAAGAGTCTAGAATACGAATAGGAGAGGGCTTGGATAGAAAGATGAATAATATAAAGTAGCATTACAATACATTTGTAGCCTTACAGAGCATTTTTGTTTTATAAGGGTCGGTGGCCCCCATTTAAAAGCTGGAAAGAGTCAAAAGAAGAAGCCAAATAATTTAAAAACCATAAAGGACACATTATGTTAAAAAGTTGCTTATAATTGGCCATTCTATAACATACTAAAAGTTAACTTAAAGGTGAACCACCCCTTTAATGTTGATCAGGCTTCAACTATAAATGCTCCTTATCTGTGATCATTTGGAAGAGAAAATTTAGCATTTGCCAACCCCACTGTCTAAAGCTGGCCATACATTGGGAGTGTGGAGATCCGCATGTTTGGCGAGGGCTCCATGTGAGCATATCTTTCCCCAAGGTGGGCGATATTGGGCTGATCCGATCGTGGGCCCTAGGTCCCAGCAATTGGATCACAATGAGGAGAAAATGGGCTGTTGGATCAAGGATCTCATCAACCAACTGAAGCGGTCCTGGATCCCACTGGATTTTTAAGCCAGAACGATCATCAGCCAACTTTTGGCTGACTTTTTGGACAACTTAATCTGTTGGCAGCTTATTTCTGCCTGTGTATGGGGGCCTTTACTCTGCTTTGTATCCAATCACAATTTGACTGAAATGTGTAATGGTGACTAGGCCTTATAGATCTCACTAGGTTTCATTTAATGGTCAGCCAGTAGCTAGAATTTACAGGCCCTGCTAAGTGGGAGAATCTATTGATATGCAGACCTTTCAATATTACTTGTCTCTGGTAAAAGAAGTTAAAAATTGACAGGCACAATAGCATGACCCCAAAGTAATGTATTTCCTGATGAGGGTCTTATGTAGGGAAGAACTGAGGCCACTGCAATTGTGCATTACAAAGTCATTGAGTTGCAGCTGGTAATCAAAAGGATGATGCAAACCCAGCTGTATCCATTCAGCAACACAACAGAACAAACAAGCTCATTTTCTCAAAACATTAAATGAACAATTTTGTTTTATACATAAGATTATTCCTTATGATTCCAGGAGATCTATGAAATGAATGACCAGAAAATGATACTTCTTTGTGTTGGCCAAAGTGGGTAATTTTAACAAGAAATCAAAGCTGAAAAGTAATATATAATAATAATCCATTAATTTTAATATGTGATTTTGCAGTATTTGTGTCGTTTCTCTTTGTAAAGTCCTCTGAAAGGAAAAAAAATGTGAATTACATAAAAAAGGAACATTTACCCCCTGCATACTATATTGTTTTATTTGCCTTTCAGGCTTGTGTCACAAGTTCTCTTCTAATTTAACACCACATGAAAGCCAAAGGTACTTAAAAGTGTAAGTGCAAAATCTTGTTCTGGCTGATATAATGCAATAAAACATGTCAAGGGAAGCTGATCGGCTAATTTGAAAAGGCATTTAGGGTAAAAATAGCCTGATCCTGAGAAGCATTTAAACAAAGGGATATGTGCATATTAAAACATTCAACATTTTCACATTGAGACCTAAATGTGCCTTTTTAGAATAGAGTGACCAATTATGAATTTAGAAATAATAAATGCCTTGCTAGGTAAAGCAATGGCAATCCCATGTTTGAGAGATGTTTCATTCATAAATTATTCCTTTCTAAAACACCAAGAGCCCTCAGAGTTACGCAATGTGTAAAAAAAGCTTTCATGCAGCCTCATGCTTATATATAATGTATACATATGTAACCCCTCAGTGACTTTATAAATTATAGTAGGGGGTACATTATCCAGAATATATATATTGTACACTGTATATATAATATATACAGTATATATATAAAGTCAATTTTTTCGACCGCACTCTTACCGGATTTCTTAGATGGTGGGTGCGTTGGACAAGTTTTTGCATACACAGTAGTAAATGGACCCGCACTCCAATGTTCTAGTGAAGAAAAGTAATGTGCTTTGTTCACAAATGCATATCCAACGTTTCGGTCCACATTGGGACCTTTCTCAAGGATGCTTGAGAAAGGTCCCAGTGTGGACCGAAAACTCAAGCCCGTTGGGGGGGAGGAGGGAAGGGGGTCAACATAGGGTAGGGGGTTAGGGGTTTATTAACTTTATGGTTTAGTTCTCCTTTAAGTTAAATTTTAGTATGTTATAGAATGGTACATTTTTAACTTTTCAATTGGTCTTCATTATTTTATTTTTTTTTATAGTTTTTGAATTATTTGCCTTCTTCTGACTCTTTCCAGCTATCAAATGGGGGTCACTGACCCCCATCAGAGCAAATCCTCTGTAAAGCTACAAATGTATTATTTCTGCTTCGTATTACGCATCTTTCTATTCAGGCTTTCTATTCCACTTCAGTATGGTTGCTAGGGTAATTAGGACTCTAGCAACCAGACTGCTGAAATTACAAACGGGACAGCTGCTGAATAAAAAGTTAAATAACTCATAAAACACAAATTAAAAAAAGTGAAAACCAATTGCAAATTTTCTCTACACCATACTAAAAGTTGACATGTTTAACTTAAAGGGAATTTGCCAGAAGAGACCTAGAAGGTGATACAGCAAACCTTTTAAAGAGAAGAAAAAAGATCTCCTGCACACTTCTCTGGTTCCTGTCAGACTGAATGTCTTTTCAGCACTCTTTAAAAATGTATTGAAAATTTTTAATTTGGAAGGCCTAATAATTGTACTGCCTATAATAATAATAAATGCGGAAAATACATTCTTGATTGATATATTCGTTAAAATTGCTAATAATCATTTATTAAATTCATTGATTTATTTGAGCCTTGCTAAACCTGTCCCACAGTTTCTATATTTTAATTTTAACACATTTTAGAACATCACTTTCTAAAATAACAAAATCTTGCTGTCTAGCAGATACATACAGACGTATTTCTTTTGTTGAGCATGGTCTCATGTTCTATGCCAGTTTTTATACTAGTTCTGGGCAATAGTTTAACTACCATACAGCAGTCATGGGGGGCTGGGGGAGGGTAGGGGGACAGGACACAAGGGGCACCCAAACTGGATTGTCTACACTATGGTAGTTCACCCCAGCCACTTCCAACTACAAAGTTCACAGCCTGCTTGCTTGTTTGCAGTTGTCAGCTGCAGCTTATGGGAGGGGAAATTGAGTGTGTGCTGGACTCTTCTGAAGATTTTTTGTGATTAGATACATCTTACTGCATAATTTCAAAACTGTGCAGCTTGCCCCAAATTTGTAAATGGGGGGACCAACTTGAAAGCTACAATAATTAGGGTGAGATTGGGATTCAATGCTAATTTCTGACATGGGTTCTCCTAGGATTAATAGAGCAATTAATAGAGCAACCTTACAGTGTTTTATTACTGTAGCTGGTTTGTATCACATTAAATCAAGGAATTCCAGCAACACCCCAAAGACTTAAATAAAAATTATTTCTGCTAATACTGAAAACTTGTTTTACGCCAAAGGCAGAAAACAACTATTATTTATATGGGCCATATTGCTTCCTATAAATAGGATATAAATGCAAAGCCATTCTCTCACTGTATATATATTATAATTGCAGAAATCTAAATATTTTAAAAAATACTGTATATCCTGTGATACCCTGTTATCCAACCTCATGCTAAAATAAATTGGACCAAACAAACATTTGCATATTTAAAATGCATGGCATAATTAAGAAGAGTTTTTAATATATGAGAACCCAGCACTGGGCTGTAATATATTATGTAGATTAAATGATGAATTAGAGCTGGTGTACTAACATCAAAATAGTTACTCTTCCAGAAATAGGGTGAGTGGAATCGAATGCAACGCTGCAAACTGGCACAAGCAAGAAGAATCATGGATCTTATGGAAGAAACTCCTTACTGCAAAATACTGTCATTCCATAAATAATATTACAAATACAAGCAAAGTTTATATACACTGGTGAGCTCTTCTAAGCCACTGTGAATGTCCATTAATATTGCACCGCAGTCACAGAAATCCTTTCTATTTTACAGCATGGGGATAACAGAGAAAAATCATTATTCACAAACCACTTACTTAACATACATTTTATTTCTGTTAATGGTCAGCTCTGTTGCTTTTGATAGAATTACACTGATAACTTTGCGGCTGCATCTGAATCCCCTTGGCACCTAATAACCATCAAACCCCCCCCCCCACCGAGTACTAATTGTAACGAGTATGTAAAGGCAGATACTGTATCTGTAGCTTAAGTACACATACAACCCAAATGCAGGTATGGGATCTGTTATCCAGAAACCTGTTCCAGAAAGCTCTGAATTACAGAAAGGCTGTTTCCCAGAGACTCAATTTTTTCCAAATAATCCAAATTTTTTAAAAATTATTTTCTTTTTCTCTGTAATAATAAAAATTGAATAAAGTCGCAGCAATCGTAAAATGTTGGTCGTGTCTTGCATGCATGAATTGATGCACGTGTGAACAAATAGACGCGCAAATATAACAGATGGTGAGAGAGAGGACTGGACGTCGGGAAGGCGACAGAGTTGGTACATGCCTGCCATCCGCCTTTTCCCCTTCCACTTACATATGGTTGCAATCTCTACAAAGCAACAGAGCAGGCCTTTTATAAGATATGAATGAAATAATAAAATATTTAATATAACTGAAAAATGTCTTTGTTGCTCAGATTAAAATAATCATTTACAATTGTGTGAGCACTGAGCAGTGTGCAAAGTGACCTTAATTTTTACCCACAAAGCAGCATTTCCCCCGCATAATTCCAGTGTAGTTCTGAGAGGGAGAGGTGGGCCTGACACACTTGCAAACCATGGGGCACATTTACTTACCTCCGAAGTTGCGCCAGCGTTGGCTTCGCTGCACTTCGCCAGGTGTAGTTTAGCCAGGGTGCCTCTAATTCACTAAAATCCGAAGTTGCGCTCAGGGAGGTGAAAGGTAGCGAAGTTGCGCTAGCGTTAATTCGTCAAGTAAAGTGAAGTTATGCTAGCGATACCTAATTTGCATACGGCGCCAAGTTAAAGTACAATGGACGTATAAGTAGCAACAAATACATTATACTACACAAGCTGGGAAAGCATCATAAAATAAAATAGAGTTGTTATTTTGCCCTATACATGTGCCCACTGTATAGTTTAGGTGCCATATGTAAGAAAATGTAGGGGGGAAGGAGGGTACCCCCAAAAAAAATTTTACGATCTCTTTCAGCCTATCACCCTTAAAAAAGTAAAAGACGCCAGTGTTTTTTGGGACTTAGAAAAAAATTCAACTTTGTTTGAAGCAATCCCTATCTACTCTATTGCACTTCGTCTGGTCTGAGGTGGTGAAGGCAAGTCTGGCACAAGAGATAACTTTCAGTAAAATGCGCAAGTTAGTCAATTAGCATAGTTACGTCCCTTTGCCATAGCGTAACTTCGCCTGGCGTAAGGGTGCGAAGTAGCGCTAGAATAGGTCCACTTCGCTAGCGAATCTACGCAAACACCCGTTAGTAAATCGGCAAAGTAATAAAATGACGTCACGCTGGCGAATTTGCGCTTGCGTTAGCCGCTTCGCGCTTAAGTGAATTTGCCCCCATGTATCAAAATGCACGCAATTTCACTTTGCAGTGAAACAGAATTGAGATTGTAGAAACTGACTATAACAATGGCCTCAAATATGTTGTATTTTTGACACAGGCTGCTGTTTATCTTAATTGGGAATAAAAACGTAATTTTGGTGTTAGTAAACCACATGCCTGCACACAAATCTAGTGAAACATACTAAACACATTGTAGTGTCTTGCATATACTGACTAAACACACCAGAAATATTGCCTGTAAATAAAAGTTATCTTCATTACATTACATTTTCATGTCACACACCTCTTCACATTTCTAAACTCATTTTCACCGCCTCTTTGGGAGTCTGTGCTTGTCCCACACATACACTTACATTTAAGTTCCTTCTACTCTTGAGAGGCTCTTAAGGAGCACTAATGCAAATTCTTTCATCAGTTGTAATTATCATGTTTGCTTAAGATCCTCTTCATGCTATTACAAAAAAACACATTAAAGGAGATCTCTAAAAATGAAAGGAAGAGACTGAAACATGACAAATTAGTCATAAAAAGTGGAAAAAGTAAAAGTGCATGGTCAATATCTCCTTTTATATATTTGCTTTATTGAGGCAAATTGTTTACAACAACCAATACCACATGGCCATGGCTTATAACATCAGCACATTGCTTTAGAATTATAAGAAAGTGTTTTATGGGAGAAAAACAGGGGTTATCTGCCTATATTTATAGACTGAAATCTATGGGTTTATTGATAAAATGTAGATTTTCCATCACTCTTGTCAAGGCTCAGTTCTTAATAAAAATAACTCTTAAACATTACAATCTAGTATATTACATCAGCAGCACCAGAATGATACCACGTATACTGTTGTGCTTCCCTACCTTAAAAAATATTTATTTTCTGTAACTGTCTAATATAATTTTGTTAAGTGAGGTCTCAGGTGTGACAGGAAGGAACCTGTGCAATGTTTAATTTTGAGAAAAAATATTAGTGGCTTAAAAAGGAAAACAATCTTTATAAAGTAAATAAATTAAAATAAAGCATTTAATGAACAATTTAATAAGGAAACCAAACAGCAGAGACTGGCCAATGGTCAAGGTAGGCTGCAGACAGAAAGAAGGGATACTGTCATGGGAAAAAAAATAATTCAGAATGCATCAGTTAATAATGCTGCTCCAGCAGAATTCTGCACTAAAATCAGTTTCTCAAAAGAGCAAACTGATTTTTTTATATTTAATTTTGAAATCTGTCATGGGGCTAGACATATTGTCAGTCTCCCAGCTGCCCCAAGTTATGTGACTTGTGCTCTGATAAACTTCAGTCACTCTTTACTGCTGTGCTGCAAGTTGCAGTGATATCACCCCCTCTCATCCCACCAGCAGCCTAACAACAAAACAATGGGAAGGTAATGAGATAGCAGCTCTCTAATACAAGATAACAGCTGCCTGGTAGATCTAAAAACAGCAACAAAAAAAAATCCAGGTCCCACTGCGACACATTCAGTTACATTGGGTAGGAGAAACAACAGCCTGCCAGAAAGCAGTTCCATCCTAAAGTGCTGGCTCTTTCTGAAAGCACATGACCAGTCAAAATGACCTGAGATGGCTACCAATATTACAACTACAAAAAATACACTTGCTGAGGAATGAAATCTTTTATTGTAGAGTGAATTATTTGCAGTGTAAACAGTGTAATTAAGGAAGGCAAAGGGTCTTAGCAAGCAGCAGGCAAAATAGGAAGAAAGATAAGGCTCAGAATCAGGATAAACCACCAAGGGAACTTAATGATCCAGCAATTGTGAAGAGGAGGTGGCAGGTTTAAATAGCATCTGAATTGGGGAATCGCCTACAGCTAAATCCAAACAATCTGAAAGTGTCAGCAATGGAAATCAGAGATAGAGGCAGAGAGAAAGAAAGAGTTAGCAGTGTTTGTAGACCTGAAGCTACACAGCCATCTGTTGTTCAACCAAGAGAAGCAGTTGATAGAAAATACAAAGCCCCAGGTTCTAGACCAGATGGGCCCTGATTCTTTTACAGCTTTATTTGCATTTTCCTGCAAAAAAAAGAGAGTTATTTAGTACATAGCTTTTTTAGTGAAGACATGTGGAAATGAAATATCTTTATATTCAGTTATACTGGCCATACAGTTTTGAGATCCGCTCATTTTGTGGGATTGCCAAAAAAGTACAATTTAACCACCCATGAACTGGGCCAAATCAGCCTAATCCAATTATTTGCCTGGGCCACTGATCAGATTATACTCCCAGTTGCCCAATGACATTTCCAGACCCAGTTAAAATTGCTTCTTGATGTATATAGTTTACCCATAGAGTTAAACCAAGCTCTTAGATAAACATCCCCATCAGCATAGCATGCACACTTCATATACACTATAACTACTTGCTAATGCAAGACCTACTGAGAACTTATTTATACGTTAAGACAGCTAAGCAATGGTTGTGTTTAGAGATGAGGAAAATATTTCACGCAACAAAATGCCCATAGATTTTAACGTATACTTAAAAAACTTTACATGAAAAAACACCCATTGTCTTCAATGCATTTAGCAAATTTGTTGCTGTTTTGCTAAATTTTTAAAGTGAAACAGGTCAGATTTTTTCTTAACAGTACTTAACACACTTTGATGAATTGCAAACTAGTGAATCTATTGATGAAGAGTAAACCTGGAACTATTGCCACCCTGAATTTGATGTTAATTCCAGGGTTCTGTGAGAATACCTGGTGGTCTAGCGTTGTGGCGAAGACACCCGCTGGTGCTCACAGCTGAGATGCTGCTGCACTCACAGCAGGGATGCCCACTGCTTTCTCCTGTTCCGTGCTGATGCACAATAGAAGTGTGTGCTGGCATGGCTTCTGGGTTTTGACTTGACTGCTGCGTCTGACATAATCGCGTTTGACGCAAAATTAGAAAAATAAATTAAGGGCCGACGGCCAAATGTTCATTTCCCAACATAGGTCAATTTTTAATAATGCCTGAATGTGATTTCTAGTCTGTCTTGCCTGTTCCTAACCATCCCTAGTTTACTGCCTGCACTGACCTTTGCATGTTTATTGTCTATTCTCCTTAGTTTCTGTATTGCGATACTGTTTGTCTTGACTCGGCCTGTCCCTCGACCACGATCCTTGATCCCTGTTATTCGTTCAAGCGTTTGCTTCCCTTGACTGCCCAGAACTTTCTCCATGATCCTCTAATTATAACACCTGGCAGCATCTGAGTAATGGAGGACTCCTTCCAAAGTGAAAGGTGGCTGTTAAAGGCCGAAGCGTGAGCCGAGGCCAGGACCTCGGGGTTTGCTCTGCGTTTGGGATACCATATTTAACATTAAAACGGAGATTCTCCACTGGATGAGTGAGTGGCAGATTTTGCCTAGGGAATGGGCTTGACAGAATCAAATTTCATGCTAGGTTTCTTCATAACCCTAGGGGTCCAGTGGTCCCCTCTGGAGAGGGGAGTAATATGAGAATACCTGGTGGTCTAGCGGTGCGGCGGGGATGGACGCCTGCTGCTTCCTCCTCTTCTATGACGATGGGCAATTGACGCGCACGCAACTTCCAGGTTTTGCTGTGATTGATGTGTCGTAGTTTCCCAGCATAGGTTTATTTTCAATAGTTCCTGGGTTAGTTCTGGGTTTGGGATACCCTACGTTACACATAGGAGCTAAGTGAAAAGTTATATTAGCAATAGTTTCTAGCTGTGTTTTGACCAAATGCAGATAAGAGGAAATATTATATCACCCTTGGGAAACCAGATTAAGTCAAATCATTAAGAAACTCGGCGCTAATATTAGTTTAGAGGTGTCAAGTTAATATTAGTTTAATGTATTTTTTATTTTTAAATGCAATAGCAACAATAATGTTAAATACAGATTACTCTAAGATCACTGAAACCAAAACCCTAAAACATATAAAAACTTTAAATATTAAGATTATAAATTATAAATTCAAAAAAAAAACCCTAAGATTATTATGTAGGTTAATCAAGATAATTAAATGCAAAAGTCCCATAATCCTGTCTATTAAAATACAACTAATAGGAAATCTATCTTTAATAAAGTTATTTTTGAGCACTAATTAGGTTTGCTAGAGTAATAGGATTTTTTAATATCAATTAGTATTGTATATGACTGTTAATGTATGATTATTTTAAAAAGCACTTAACAGACATATCAACTAGGCATTAAAGGGTCAAAAAACCTCATCCCATTTAGGCATAAATTCATGTTAAGGAAAGGGTATTGAGTATTAAACCCAAAAATCGAAGATTAAGTAAGACTAATAAACAAAAAGAAAGGTGCAAATGAAAAATGTTCAAGAGAGTTAAAGGTATAAATTAATCCAGAGGAATAAGGTTAAAGACTGTATAATGAAAAAAAGCAGTAGCTACAACTAAGCTAATACATGGAACCCATGTTCAGACTCATGCAGATAATGATTTAACCCATTCATGGTCAATGATATCTGAAAAAGTGATTGTCAATGTGCAAAGTATCTCCAGTCCCTAGAATCATAATCAAAAGATGCTAATAATATCATTATCCACTAGGCTAATGTACTTTATATTCTTATATGAGTATGAGTATCTTTTATGAATATTGTTTATTTTGGAGGGAAAATAGACAGTTCATCAAAATGTCTATTTTATCCAACATTATTTATATACCTCTCTTTTCCTTAAACCATCTGATTACTAATGAAACATCTTATATTATTAGTTTTCACAGTCACATTTAATACACTGTGTTGTGAAATGATTTAGAAGAATTTGATTATCTTGTAAATAATATGCCCAGCTCCAGCTCATTACATGACAGTTTTACTTTAGTCTTTGCTTACTGCTCAAAACAACTGACCCATACTGAAATATGTTAGTTTTAGTAAGGCGTCTTAATGTTGTAGTTTGATTCTTCTGTTGTTTTCATGTTAAACATCATTTGTCTGCACATTCCTTTAGGAATGAGATGTTTGTAATACTAGGATCTTATTCATGATATATGTGGGCTAGGTTTCTTCACTAATTTCCTGGAGAAAGATATCTAAGGTGAAGCACAGAACTGTTGCCCGTTCTAAAGAAATTTGATTAGCGGTTTAAAAAAAAATGTGTCTTTAGTAAATGTTGGCTAAAAATGCATCAGCTGTTGATATTCCTCCCTCCCTCTCGTAGATTATTTCACAGCACAGGTGGAGAGGATCTGTTCAATACTTATGTAACCATTATCAGCGAAATCATTATAAAAATCAAAACAAAAAAAAGTATGTTGTATTGTTTAATATTCTAAAAGACGAGATGTCTCCAATTTTGGTAAAAGGAATAAAAATTCCCAGAATTCTAGGATGTAGTGGCCACCTCAATGAGCAGGTCACTCTCGCTGTCAGTAGTTCATTAGGTCACAAAACCTGAGGCTGGCTTATTTGGAGGCCTACTCTAAATTCAAATTAAAGTCAGATTTGGAAGTAAAAAAAAACTTAAAAGTGTAGTGTGAAGGCAGATTAAAGAAAGATTTTGAGTTTAACAATTTTCATCATAGTTTTTCTTGCAGCCATAGCATGAGGACACAACAAAGGGCCAGATTCAATTCAGTGAGAAAAAGGTTTATCACATGAAAACTCATGGATGAGATTCATTATGAGAGGCAATTCAATTTAGAGAAACTTATCTCATGGTTTATCACATGAAAACTCTATGAAGTCTATGCAAAAAACTGGAACTGAATTAGGAGAAAAGTGACATGAGATAACTTTTTCTCACTGAATCGAATCTGGCCCAATGTTTTTTTTTTTTGTATTCTTTATTTTACATTTTTAAAACAAAAGGGAAAAAGAAGAGGGATACAGAAAAGAAAAGAGGGGAGACTTGATAACAAGTAATCGATATGCAATTGATAACAAATCAAAAGCATTGAAAGTCTAATACACATAATAGGCATATTAAGCATGATAAGCATATTAAGTATAGAGAGACCCATAGTTGTGTACAGAATATTTTACTTACAGTTAATGAGCAAAATATCACCAATGGATTATACCAACGTTATTGAACTTAGAGGTCAAGATCTCCCAGAAATTTATCCAGGGATGCCACACTTTCCAAAACTGAATACTCTTATTATGTAATATATGAGTAATTTCTTCCATCTGTTTAATATCTTCAACAGCGGAAAACCACTCAACGGTTTTTTATGTTGGATAACAAAAAAGTACTTGAAAAATATTGTATTACACTGAAGATGTTGTGGAGTGTAAAGCTAAAAGCATTGGGCTAGAATGTCTGTCATCTCAATGCAAAAGTGGTATGGTTACACCAAAGTAGGAAGAAAGTAGATAGAATGAGTTAATATAAGTGGCCCAGATGGATGCACACACAGTGAGTTGATATTTAGCAGAGTCAGTCTTTGTTTTTTTTATTGAAACATAGGGTTTACATAGGGTTGAATATCGAGGGTTAATTAACCCTCGATATTCAACTGCCAAATGTAAATCCTACGACTTCAAATATTGAAGTCGAAGGATTTACCGCAAATAGTTTGATCTAACGGATTTTTCTTCGACCTAAAAAATGTTACAAAGCCTATGGGGACCTTCCCCATAGGCTAACATAGCACCTCGGTAGGTTTTAGGTGGTGGAGTAGGGGTCGAAGTTTTTTTTAAAGAGACAGTACTTCAATTATCGAATGGTCGAATATTCAAATGATTTTTAGTTCGAAACGTTCGATTCGAAGTCAAAGTCATAGTCGAAGGTCAAAGTAGCCAATTCGATGGTCGAAGTAGCCAAAATAATAATTCGAAATTCGAACTTTTTTTTCTTTTATTCCTTCATTCGAGCTAAGTAAATGGGCCCCATGGTCTGTGAATTGGGTTGCCTGCTATGATCTGTGTTTTAGCTGCATTTAATTGTGTTACTCTGAGATACTTACTTAGTATTAGTATCACATGCATTAGCTGAGATTTCAAAGAAATTACATCAGATAGATTTTTAATGTTGGCAATGAGTTTCATAAAGAAATTAATATAGTGAGCTCAAATCCATTGGTCTTAGAAAGACTGTTAAGGTCCTGTACGTTATAGTGTTTTAGAGGCAGAGTTTTTATGTTTTGAATTGCAAATGAAATCAGATGATAGAACATAATATTATGAGATTGGGGTTTAGGCCTCACTTGGGAGAATCCCAAAGATAAGAGGGAACTCAATATGCTTTAATGGAAGCATATTTAATTAAGAATGTTAAATAACCATACTGTATGTACTGAATAATTCACAAGAGATCAGTATATGTCTACTTGAATTAGAATATGTAAGTCATGTGTGATAAAGGGACAGGGTAACTGTACTTGACATGTGGGATAATAGTTTTCTGAAGATCAAAATGCATTTAATTTATATAGTGCTCATATTCCCTTTAGTTTTTGAACCCACCTTTGAGATTTTATGGAGCACTTACTGATGTTTTATGCACTATGTTCAATTATGTTAAATTTTATGTGAAGTTTATTAAGAGACCCTCATGTTGATTTGGTACTTTATATGAGACAACACTAACATGCCTACAATAAAAGATATCATATTCAAGTTCAGCACAAATCAAAGCAAAAACTGATCTTTTGAACTAACTTGATTCCCACCCTCTCTAACACACATGAACTCACTTGCACCTTTAACATATTGTGCTTGGCTACCAAAGGATACAAAATACAGTTGTAGATACTCTGAAGTTGCTGTGGATCTTCATTAAAAGGATAAGCCAAAATGAATATAATTTAGTTTAAGCATAGGCTTTATTTTTCTGTTAAAGTAGGCAACCTTGCCAGCCTAGAGCCCATTAAACCAATGTAGAATATTTACAGGTTATTTCTAGTTTTTAATGAAATAAAATATCCTCTTTTTTCCTTATTTTTATCTCTGTTCCTAGATTAAGTAGATTAAAGTACTCAATCATCTACAACCCAATAATGGTGCCATTATAAAATTATTATGAAATTTCCACAATTAAATTTGGTTTACTTCTAAATGTACTACTCAAACAAGTCGGAATTTGACAATTAAAATGTGCTATCCATAGAAAATCCACCCACAAAAAAGTCGAAACAAAATAATTAGTACTAACATTAAAAGAACAACACCTATGCAAAAAAAGGGAAAATGGCTGCTGGGTGAAAGCCGCTATTTGTTTGCAGTACAAATGATGTGGCTTGGGTGGGGAAGATAGGCCTAACTTATATACATAGTAGGAAAATGTTAGGTTTACATGTCCTTTAAGGATATTACATTATTCACAAAGTGTTAATACCACAATACTAAAAGGGTTAAAGGACCAGTAACACCCCGACAAAATATTTATTGGAATTGATATACCAATGTAGGGGAGATTTGTATACTTGTTTCTTCTCTGGGTTGTTCTCTGCAGGGAGGGGGAGGAGCCCCCACCCCTCTGAGCTGACAGCAAGGAAGTGCTGCAGAGCAAGTTGTTCCTGGCAGGCAGGCTGCATTTATTATGGTTATTTAAAGGTGCAGAGTCCTGCAAATAAACCCATCAACCTTTCCTATGTGTGTGTAATTGCAGATCAGGGAAGTTCCCAGGGAGGGAGGGGGTGTTAAGAATTGCACTATTACAAGGGATATTGCAGCCCAGTCTGTCCTGACCCTGGGTGAAGGCACATCAAATCATTGTGTGGAAAGAAAATAAGTGTAAGATCCCCTACAGAATAGGACTACCCCAGTTATTTGTATTTAGATACAGTTCCATTGTGTCTTTTACCTAAATAAATCCGCACCCAGCCAGTTGTGTTTAGTAAAGCCTTATATAAGCCTCATTCTTCCCCTGCCACCAAGTTACAGCTTTTAAATAAAAATACCATTTTAAAAAAAAAAGTTTAGGTTTATGGGAACATTAATGCTCTTTTTCACTACTTGAGAAAGTGGCAAGTGCACACAATGGTGCAATTCAATATTAGTCATTTTTAATAAAGGTAACTCTAGGTTAACTGTGCTTGCTACAACTATCTAATAAAATCTTTACTTGAACTATTATTCAGGACCTATTCAAGAGCATGCTCAAAATATGAAACTTTGTAAGGAAGGATTTTTTTCTCCCTCTGAGGCTTCAAATGGGGATTTTTGACTTCCTCTGGATCAACTAGCAGTTAGCCATTTTATATATATATATATAAACTTATATATTAAACTTAAACATCTGAATTTGATGGATGGGTGGATGTCTTTTTGTAACCTAACTTACTATGTTACAATTAAACACTGAAATAATAAATTTTCTTTAGGAATTATATTTCAGGTTAGGAAAATCTATTAAAAAAAGGCTCAATAGATTGTCATAGGAAAAAAGAATTACTTTGCGTTATTTCAAGTCCTGTACTTAGCTTGATTTTTTTTAAATAAAGACTCTCAAAGATTAAAGGGATTTTTTTTCCAAAGGGTGTTCCAACCAACACTGTTTTATACATAATTTAGTTACGCTTCTGCTAAAGATTGCAGCTTACTAGGATTTTGCTACTTCTGTAGCGTTGTCTTTAATCACTGTCATTCACAATCTATAATAATCAATCTGCACAGAATATGGATTATCTAACTTCAGGCAAATGACAGCACAACTTCCTCAGAGAAGGTAAAGTCATTTCATTTTGATCCAGTTTTATAAAAAGTGATTGTGGTGACTACAGCATATAGGACATCAAGGCAAATTTTAATGAGGGGCCGATAGGAACATTCTGTTAAAAGACATGACATTTAACTTAAAATATTAATATAAATTATAATTAGGAATTTCTCTGTCCTAGCTTCAATATGTAAAAATTACTGGATGCTGGATATAGCAAGAGTAATTGATTAGGTTGCTGCTGCATCATAGGCAAATGTAACACTGCTGAAAAAATGGGCAGAAACCTGTGAGATACGGACTATCCTGTGGATGAAAGGTACTAACATTTTTTTTGTTTTTATGATATATCTATATAGGAGATATAGGATTTGACTGGATACCCATCTTTTTGAATTAACTTTCTCATCAACAAAGATTTTGCTCACATCTTCACAAGGCCATCCTATTTCCAAACAGCTGACAAACCTGACCATGCACTCTACATAACAAATACCGAGTTCGTGTTTAAAAGACATTAAATCTGGCAATATTACCTCACCTAAACTGAGGTTTCATCATTTTACTCACTTTGCAATAAAGAACAATGATTGTTTTTGAAGGTGAAACTGCCAAACCTCTGTTCTTTAAAAAAAAAAGTGCCTAATTCATTACTGTAAATAAACAGCTTCTCAGATATTTCTTTGTACTGGCAATATTGGCAAAAGGTAATCTCATTACTTCACATGCTCAAAAAAAAATTCCCCAATTTGAGAGCCATTCCTCATAACTAAATATATCCATTTCCTTTATTAAAGCTACACTGTGACCTCAGAGCATTAAGTAATATAATGCCCCCTCCAGGAGTTTGACCTTGCAGATGGCAGTATTCCAAGTCACAAGCTAAGTGTTCTTTATATGATAGTGTGTACCTGTGTAAATTAGCTAGCTCTATATCTGGACCCACTCCATCTAGAAATGCACTTGTAAGCACTAGATATTCAATAGGCAGTATGGAAGGGAGCTCAGGAACCAATGGGAGTGGAAGCTGAGCTGTCCCTTACGCATACTGAAACTGAATAAGTCATTGCTCTTTTGTAAAAACATGAAGTTTTAATCTAGTATAAAGTACTATACACAACATACCCTGGTATTTCTAAACTACTTACCAGCTTTTGTATTTGGTCTTTAATTCTTAGGAATTACAATATTTCCCCTTTGATGTACATTCTAAATATATGAGATATTCATCGTAAATCATTATAAAATACATTTAACCTGTTCATCAGGATTTAAAAAATGATAATACTAAGTTCATCGTCTCCATTTCACCTAGCAGCTGAAAGATGCACAGTAAGCACAAAATTATGTTAAGCCACAGTTTAAACTGACATAAAGATACAATACATGAGGGATCTGCTAAAACAATTTTGAATCAACCAATATTAATATACATATTATGAATGTGGGACCATTCTGTGCTGCTTTTACAGACAGTTTTATCATTTGTCATTCATGCAATTTGCTAATCAAGCACATTTCTTAGTATATTGGTAGAGAACGTTTCAGTCTAGTCATCTCTATCAAGAGACAGTTTATGTAGCCCTGTAACTCAAAAGACCTTATAACAAAAAAGAAAAAAGCAGCCTTTTTGTAATGAGTACATAAATAGTCAATGAGAGCATTGTAATAAAGAAACAAGGCAGTACAGATACGGGACTGACTGGTTTTGATTGGTCTTTGCTGTATTCTGTGACTTGCAGCTTAATTGGCACCTCCTATAGTTCATGTTTTAATTACAACCATTCTTGCATGTCTAAATGTAAATTAATTATTCACTTCATTTGCCCCAGGCTGTAATGAAGATAACATGGATTTATGCGTAGCAAATATATTTAGCAAATGATACCTCTTTTATTAACTTTTAAGAAAGTTGTTTATGATCTCTCAAAGCCTTATCATGTCAATTAAGCCAAATAAAGAAAACAAAAAATTTGCTAATGGCAGAATCTCTTTTTCCTTCGGAAAATGGAATTTAGAAGAGAAAGCCAGGGTTTTTAATAAACCAAATGATTTCAAATGAAGTGCAAGCTGAGCAAAGTGTACCCAATTAATACATAACAGTAAAGTAATATGCTAAATCAGCACAGCAAATACATTTTAACTGGAAGTGGCTTGATTGATCAACACATTGTGTTATTATGCAGTGCCTTGGCTCCGAACATAAATATTGAATAACTCGTGCACATAATTAAACTATATGCCTCTGGCTTGTGATTTCAACTGGCAAATATGAAATGTTGGAAGTAAAAAGGTGATGTACTGTACAATTTGTTGCTGAAATCTAAAATTTTTACTTATATTACTGCAATTACAAAGCATGCATATGCATTGTTTCAATAATGAATGCAGAGACTTTGAAAATAAATATGTAAAACAATTTCCACAACACAAAAAAATTAGAAAATGACAAAATGTAGCATGTAGTTGTTTTACTGTCATATAAATTACAGTTAAATAGTGTTCTGGTCCTCTCAGAAGTCACCATTATATGTAGCACTCGAAACCATGGGGCAAATAATAACTGCAAGACCTGGGTCAGTAAAAAATCCTCTCAGTAAAGAACGATTATTTAGATGACTAATTATTTGTCAACAATTTTTAAAGAATCATTTAACAGTTATGGATTTTGGAAGCAATTATAGTTTTGTGGGGCTTTCCAGTGTCTGACAGATGATTAGCTGAGACCATGATGCTTGGGGAATTATTATTAATATTAGATATGGGATATGTTATCCAGACTGCTTGGGATCTTTGGGTTTCCGGATAAGGGAACTTTTTGTACTTTGGGAAGCAGGGCACATAAGAAGTGGTAGTACTTGGGAAGTGAGTCTGCACATAGATGTGCAGCTTTGAGCAGACAACTACTGTGGTACAGTTCATGAGTGTCTTCAGGTGCAACAACTACTATGGCGAAACTTGGTAACTTACGCAAAAGTTTTTGGGCAGAATGTTACTACTTCCACTTCAACAGAGTCCCTCTGGGAAATTGCAAGGGCTCATCAGCCAGTGGCATAACTATTGTATGAACCCCCCACCCCAGTAAAAAAATCTTCGGAGTTGGCTGCCACAGAGCAAGCCCAGCTGCCCCCACCCACCCACCTACTCCACACTGGTTCACTCCCACCGGCCATTCTCTTGCCTCCCTGTGTCCTCTCTCCCTGGAGACCCCACTCAGAGGTAGGCAAGAGGCTGGGGAGCGAGGGATTCTTTAGAACTATAGAGGAAGCAGACCCTGCAGTCTGGACCCCCTTGTTCCCCAGGCCCTTGTGTCTGCTTCATCTATAGTCATGCCACTGTCATCTGCAAAAAGTGACACTTAATTATGGGCGAATTTCTCCGAAAAATTTGTGGAATGACAAAAAATGCCCGAAACTCTAATTTTGACGTCCGAGTAAATTTTGACACCCGCGCCGATTAGCGCTAATTTTGATATTCGCACAAATTTTGGTGCCGGCCCTAAAGTCAATGGGCGTATATAGTTGGGCGAATTGTGTTGGTGTGCGACGGTTTTGACGCACATCCACTCGCGGGAGTTTCACAAAATTATTCGGCAGTGGCAAAACATGGTAATTCGCCCAGAATTCTCGACCTGGCAGGTCAGACCCAGGGGGAAACAGTGCAGAGTTCATGTGTTAGTATATTGGCAATTATACTTAAATCAACACTGTGCCAGGGATTACAGTTCTACAATCACAACACACCAAGGTGATGCATATATGAACTACCCAGAGTTCAGAGCTAGGACAACATGGAGTCTCAGACACAGAATGCCTAAAACCCAAATTGAACTGGCACCGGTGTATGTAATCCTGGGGTTAAAAAACCTGTAACAACTGCTGGCAGGCTTCTACAACAGCACTTGTTGACTCATGCCTCTCTAGCTAGCATATTAACCCCTGCCTGGCTAGCAACCTCCCACTGCAGCCGTAGTGAACAGATGTCTAACGTAATAGCCAGAATACTACTTTCATCTTTGTAACCTGTTACCAGTCAGGAACCAATGTGTGAATTTAAGCAGGTTAAGTTAGTTTGCTTTTTGAATCTGACCTGATGCTAAGGATCATAAGCAAACTAAGTGAACAGTTATGTTCCATATTGCACACCTTCAAGTCTCTGACTGGGAGTTGAAAAGCAGGAAGTTGGATTCTGGCTATTACATTAGACATCTGTTCTCTCCAGTCTTCATAGATGACATCTTCGGCTAACTAACTATATTAGAAACATTTGTTTCTATTTAGAACGGCCTATCAATTTACCTAATTTTTATTTTATATACTGAACTGAGAAGCATTGTTCAGAGTCATATAAGACATACAAAAATGATTTAGGCTTGCCACATATTTTATAAAAATACCTAAAATTGAGAAAGGTTATTTTAGTTATTTATGTTTTATTGACAGATAAAAAGGTACTAAAATACAGCATACTGTCCCATTACATTTAAATATACTGTAGGTATGATTTAGCTGACTTGAGCAGATTTGATTGATTTTATTGACAGTTACCATGTTGTTGGGAGACAATAAAGTGGGAGCAAGTGGGGGGAAAACGAATGTCGTTTATGTATAATTTATGTTAATCAACAACAGATTACAGCCAGATTAAAGTGAAGTGATGACAATGAGAATCTCAACTTTCCCTATACCCCATTCTATGCACCCATTCCTATGAGGGTGCAATGACAAGTAACCAGAAGTATACTTGTATACCCCTGTCCCATTGCTGTGAAGGAGAGAGGGTATTATTATCTCCTGCCATAAAACAGACTGAATATGTTCCATAAAATTGTCCCATTGCCCTAAAGTAGGTTACCCATATCATAAATACAAGATGATTCAACTGTGAGAATTCAGCATACCAGCACCAAGGCAGTCATCTTTCTCTATCTAAAATAAGGTTTCCCAACACTGTAATTAAATACTGATATCTAGTTTTTTAATTCTACAAAAAGGGTGTTTCTTACTTTTTATTCCCACTGAAGAACCAAAGAACAGGGGTCATATTTTCAAATATCATGTAGATTTCTCACTGGAGGATTTTTTTACCATTCATTGGGCTGTTGGACCTGGTGAGCTAGAGATTTCTAGTTCTTGCAATCTTTAATCTATAAATGTAGAAAGAAATAATACAATGCCACAAAGGGTTCAAAAACAATGTTATGTAACTGTCAAAATACCCCATAAGAACAAAGGCTAATTAGCCTTGGTCCTAATCATAATCAGTTTAAATTTAGAAGTTGTCTGTACATTTTTCAGCATGTGATAGTTAATTGCGGAAGTGTTTACTGCACAGTACTGTTAATAACATTATTTTTCAGTAGTGTAACTAGCTACAAAACCTGTTAGGTTAATGGCACCAAAGATAGAAAAAGTCACAGTGACAAAATATGCAGAATCAAATTCTTTCCTGTTATTGCCACTGGGAACTGAGTAGCACACAGAAGAGATTATTGCACGAAATTATGGACAGCTATAATTCCAGGCAGTAAATGAACCCTGTTGCAATACTTACAGTCATTTGCCATAATGGGATGCGATCCTCTTCTGTTCTGTTGCTGCATTATTTCCATAGTAAATCACATAGATTAATATACCGGACAATCCCCAGTGTTTCATAAATCTATATTTAACCTGTTCTCAGATATAATGTATTCTGTCAGTCCATGATTAAATGCTGCTTTAGTTAGTGCTTTAGTATAGTGCTGCAGTTTTATTAAAGGTTTGAATTAAAAATTCCAAAATCACATTTTTGGGGGTTTTTATGGTCAAAACTGTCAAATTCGACTAGGGAGATTTTCAAATTCGATTCAAGTTTTTTAAAAAAAATTCTAATTTGATTTTTGAGATTTATCATACTCTGGCCCTTTAAGAACTCAAATTTGACTATTCACTAGGGATGTAGCGAACGTCGGAAAAAAAGTTCGCGAACATATTCGCGAACTTGCGCAAAAATGCGAGCGGTTCGCGAACGGTTCGCGAACCCCATAGACCTTGTTGACCTTGTAGGCATTGTTTGCCCAGTTTTTTTGGCCGCAGCCACTGAAGCACAGAGGCCAGAAAAAATATGCCATATAAATGCTGAAAATAGTAATTTTTTTGGTCGCAGCCACTGAAGCACAGTTGCCAGAAAAATTATGCCATATAAATGCTGAAAATATAAATTTTTTTGGTTGCAGCCACTGAAGCACAGAGGCCAGAAAAATTATGCCATATAAATGCTGAAAATATAAATTTTTTTGGTTGCAGCCACTGAAGCACAGAGGCCAGAAAAATTATGCCATATAAATGCAGAAAATATGCATTTTTTTGGTCGCAGCCACTGAAGCACAGTTGCCAGAAAAATTATGCCATATAAATGCAGAAAATATGCATTTTTTTGGACGCAGCCACTGAAGCACAGTTGCCAGAAAAAATATGCCATATAAATGCTGAAAATAGTCATTTTTTGCCATACGTTGACCTTGTAGACATTGTTTGCCCAGTTTTTTTGGTTGCAGCCACTGAAGCACAGAGGCCAGAAAAAATTAAACCAGTAGGGTTTGCACCCTAGTTTGTAACGGTGGCGGAGGGAGGAGGAGGACGCTAAAGGACAGCTGTGTGTGGAGTCATGAGGCTTGAAGAGAAGGACAGCTGCATAGAAGTCAGAACAAGTCTTCCGGCGTGCAGTAACCCTCCGAGATCCACCCCTCATTCATTTTAATAAAGGTCAGGTAATCGACACTTTTGTGACCTAGGCGAGTTCTCTTCTCAGTTACAATCCCTCCTGCTGCACTGAAGGTCCTTTCTGAGAGCACACTTGAGGCTGGGCAAGACAAGAGGTTCATGGCAAATTGTGACAGCTCTGGCCACAGATCAAGCCTGCGCACCCAGTAGTCCAGGGGTTCATCGCTCCTCAGAGTGTCGATATCTGCAGTTAATGCCAGGTAGTCCGCTACCTGCCGGTCGAGGCGTTCTTTGAGGGTGGATCCAGAAGGGTTGTGGCGCTGCCTTGGACAGAAAAACATTTGCATGTCTGACGTTACAGACTGGCCAAAGGGCTTTGTCCTTGCAGGTGTGCTCGTGGCAGGATTACTGGCACCTCTGCCCCTGGAATGTTGATGAGTTCCTGAAGTGACATCACCCTTAAAAGCATTGTACAACATGTTTTGCAGGCTGGTTTGTAAATGCCGCATCTTTTCGGACTTGTGGTATGTTGGTAACATTTCTGACACTTTATGCTTGTACCGAGGGTCTAGTAGCGTTGCGACCCAGTACAGGTCCTTCTCCTTAAGCCTCTTGATACGGGGGTCCTTCAACAGGCATGACAGCATGAAAGACCCCATTCTCACAAGGTTGGATGCAGAGCTATCCATCTCCGCTTCCTCATTATCAAGGACTGCATCATCCACGGTCTCCTCCCCCCAGCCACGTACAAGACCAGGGGTCCCCAAAAGGTCACCACTAGCCCCCTGGGAAGCCTGCTCCTGTTGGTCCTCCTCCTCCTCCTCCACAAAGCCACCTTCCTCCTCTGACTCCACTTCTGGCACCTCTCCCTGCGTTGCAGCAGGTGCCTGGGTTCGTTCTGGTGATTCCGACCAGAAATCGTGCGCTTCCAGCTCCTCGTCACGCTGGTCTACAGCCTCATCTGTCACTCGTCGCACGGCACGCTCCAGGAAGAAAGCGAAGGGTATTAGGTCGCTGATGGTGCCTTCGGTGCGACTGACCATATTTGTCACCTCTTCAAAAGGTCGCATGAGCCTGCAGGCATCGCGCATAAGCACCCAGTAACGGGGGAAAAAAATCCCCAGCTGTGCAGATCCAGTCCTACCACCCAGTTCAAAAAGGTACTCGTTGACGGCCCTTTGTTGTTGCAGCAGACGTTCCAACATAAGGAGCGTTGAATTCCAGCGAGTCTGGCTGTCAGAAATCAAACGCCTGACTGGCATGTTGTAGCGCTGCTGAATGTCAGCAAGGCGTGCCATGGCTGTGTAGGAACGTCTGAAATGGGCCGACACCTTTCTGGACTGGGTGAGAACGTCCTGGAATCCTGGGTACTTGGAGACAAAACGTTGGACTATTAAATTTAACACATGTGCCATGCAGGGCACATGTGTTAAATTGCCTAGTCTCAACGCTGCCAACAGATTGCTTCCATTGTCACACACCACTTTTCCGATCTGCAGTTGGTGTGGGGTCAGCCACCGATCGGCCTGTGACTGCAGAGATGACAGGAGTACAGATCCGGTATGGTTTTTGCTTTCCAGGCACGTCATCCCCAAGACAGCGTGACAACGGCGTACCTGGCACGTCGAATAGCCTAGGGGGAGCTGGGGGTGCACAGGTGTGGAGGAGGAGAAGGAGGACCCAGCAGCAGAGTAAGAAGAAGAAGAAGACGAGGTAGAGAGCGATGGAGGAGTAGAGGTGGTGGCAGAACCGCGTGCAATCCGTGGCGGTGACACCAACTCCACTGTTGTTGTTGAGCTACCCATTCCCTGCTTCCCAGCCATTACCAAGTTCACCCAGTGGGCAGTGTAGGTGACATACCTGCCCTGACCATGCTTGGAGGACCATGCGTCAGTAGTCATATGGACCTTTGGCCCAACACTAAGTGACAGAGATGCGGTAACTTGGCTCTGCACATGTTGGTACAGGTGTGGTATTCCCTTTTTAGAAAAAAAATTGCGGCTGGGTACCTTCCACTGCGGTGTCCCAATTGCTACAAATTTGCGGAAGGCCTCAGAGTCCACCAGCTGGTATGGTAAAAGCTGGCGGGCTAAGAGTGCAGACAAGCCAGCTGTCAGACGCCGGGCAAGGGGGTGACAGTCAGACATTGGCTTCTTACGCTCAAACATGGCCTTCACAGAAACTTGGCTGGTGGCAGATGACTGGGAATGGGAACAGGTGGTCAAGGTGGAAGGCGGAGTGGAGGGTGGTTCAGACGGGTCAAGGAGAGCAGAGGTAGAGCAGTAAGATGCTGGACCAGAAGGAGTGTGGCTTTTAGTTTGCCTGTTGCCTTTGAGGTGTTGCTCCCAAAGTGCTTTGTGCTTGCCGCTCATGTGCCTTCGCATAGAAGTTGTACCTATGTGGCTGTTGGGCTTACCAAGGCTCAGTTTCTGACTGCACTCATTGCAAATTACAATGCTTTTGTCAGAGGCACACACATTAAAAAAATCCCACACTGCTGACTTTTTGGAAGTGTGCGATCTGGCGGTAACAGTAGAAGTTGGCGGAGTTGGCGGTATTGGCGGCAATGGCGGGTGCGTTGGCCGGCTGAACACAGGTGCCGATACATGTTGTTGCCCTACTGATCCCTGCGGGCTGTCCTCCCTGCTTCTTCTAAGTCTTATTCTCCTACTGCCTCTCTGACTCTCCGTCTCTCCATCTGAACTACCCTCCTCTTGCTCTCTTCTACTAGGCACCCACAAAACATCAATCTCCTCATCATCATTCTCCTCAGATGCATCAATTTCTTCTGACACATCACAGAAGGAAGCAGCAGCGGGGACCTCCTCCTCATCACTCATTATGTCCATCTCTATCGTGTTCTCTGCCAGAA
The DNA here is from genome assembly GCF_017654675.1 of Xenopus laevis. NCBI lineage: Eukaryota > Metazoa > Chordata > Amphibia > Anura > Pipidae > Xenopus > Xenopus laevis. The sequence continues at coordinate 84,595,782 of NC_054379.1, forward strand.
TTAAATCTGGTGTAAGGTCCTCATCTCCTTCATCTTCTTCTGGCAATAATGGTTGCGCATTACTCAGTTCAAGAAACTCATGGGAAAATAACTCCTCTGACCCCAGTGAAGAAGGGGCACCGGTGGTGGAGGAAGTGTTACGTGGGGTGGCCATAGCAGTGGAGGATGAGGAGGATGTTGTGGTAAAGTTAGAAACGGTAGAGGATGGGGTGTGCTGTGTAAGCCAGTCAACTACCTCTTCAGCATTTTGGGAGTTCAGGGTCATTGGCTTTTTAAAACTGGGCAATTTGCTAGGGCCACAGGATTGCATAGCAGCACGGCCCCTAGCACGGCCTCTGCGTGGCGGCCTGCCTTTGCCTGGCATTATTTTTAAAAAAACAACAACAACAAAAACTCAGTTGGTTTTTCTGGAAACGATAATACACACAGCTAGATGGCGGGTTGAAGAAAACAGTGTGCAAATAATGCCTACAAGGTCAACGTATACACTACTACAGCGGTGGATACGGATTACGTAAAATATATGAATGCTGCTTGAAAAAAAGTAACTCAAGTGGTTTTTCTAGAGACGATAATATTATGGATATTTAGACAGAATGTGAACAAGGTCACACAGCTAGATGGCGGGTTGAAGAAAACAGTGTGCAAATAATGCCTACAAGGTCAACGTATACACTACTACAGCGGTGGATACGGATTACGTAAAATATATGAATGCTGCTTGAAAAAAAGTAACTCAAGTGGTTTTTCTAGAGACGATAATATTATGGATATTTAGACAGAATGTGAACAAGGTCACACAGCTAGATGGCGGGTTGAAGAAAACAGTGTGCAAATAATGCCTACAAGGTCAACGTATACACTACTACAGCGGTGGATACGGATTACGTAAAATATATGAATGCTGCTTGAAAAAAAGTAACTCAAGTGGTTTTTCTAGAGACGGTAATATTATGGATATTTAGACAGAATGTGAACAATGTCACACAGCTAGATGGCGGGTTGAAGAAAACAGTGTGCAAATAATGCCTACAAGGTCAACGTATACACTACTACAGCGGTGGATACGGATTACGTAAAATATATGAATGCTGCTTGAAAAAAAGTAACTCAAGTGGTTTTTCTAGAGACGGTAATATTATGGATATTTAGACAGAATGTGAACAAGGTCACACAGCTAGATGGCGGGTTGAAGAAAACAGTGTGCAAATAATGCCTACAAGGTCAACGTATACACTACTACAGCGGTGGATACGGATTACGTAAAATATATGAATGCTGCTTGAAAAAAAGTAACTCAAGTGGTTTTTCTAGAGACGATAATATTATGGATATTTAGACAGAATGTGAACAAGGTCACACAGCTAGATGGCGGGTTGAAGAAAACAGTGTGCAAATAATGCCTACAAGGTCAACGTATACACTACTACAGCGGTGGATACGGATTACGTAAAATATATGAATGCTGCTTGAAAAAAAGTAACTCAAGTGGTTTTTCTAGAGACGGTAATATTATGGATATTTAGACAGAATGTGAACAATGTCACACAGCTAGATGGCGGGTTGAAGAAAACAGTGTGCAAATAATGCCTACAAGGTCAACGTATACACTACTACAGCGGTGGATACGGATTACGTAAAATATATTATGGCTGCTTGAAAAAAGTCACTCCGGTGTTTTTTCTGGAGACGGTAATATTATGGATATTTAGACAGAATGTGAACAAGGTCACACAGCTAGATGGCGGGTTGAAGAAAACAGTGTGCAAATAATGCCTACAAGGTCAACGTATACACTACTACAGCGGTGGATACGGATTACGTAAAATATATTATGGCTGCTTGAAAAAAGTCACTCCGGTGTTTTTTCTGGAGACGGTAATATTATGGATATTTAGACAGAATGTGAACAAGGTCACACAGCTAGATGGCGGGTTGAAGAAAACAGTGTGCAAATAATGCCTACAAGGTCAACGTATACACTACTACAGCGGTGGATACGGATTACGTAAAATATATTATGGCTGCTTGAAAAAAGTCACTCCGGTGTTTTTTCTGGAGACGGTAATATTATGGATATTTAGACAGAATGTGAACAAGGTCACACAGCTAGATGGCGGGTTGAAGAAAACAGTGTGCAAATAATGCCTACAAGGTCAACGTATACACTACTACAGCGGTGGATACGGATTACGTAAAATATATTATGGCTGCTTGAAAAAAGTCACTCCGGTGTTTTTTCTGGAGACGGTAATATTATGGATATTTAGACAGAATGTGAACAAGGTCACACAGCTAGATGGCGGGTTGAAGAAAACAGTGTGCAAATAATGCCTACAAGGTCAACGTATACACTACTACAGCGGTGGATACGGATTACGTAAAATATATTATGGCTGCTTGAAAAAAGTCACTCCGGTGTTTTTTCTGGAGACGGTAATATTATGGATATTTAGACAGAATGTGAACAAGGTCACACAGCTAGATGGCGGGTTGAAGAAAACAGTGTGCAAATAATGCCTACAAGGTCAACGTATACACTACTACAGCGGTGGATACGGATTACGTAAAATATATTATGGCTGCTTGAAAAAAGTCACTCCGGTGTTTTTTCTGGAGACGGTAATATTATGGATATTTAGACAGAATGTGAACAAGGTCACACAGCTAGATGGCGGGTTGAAGAAAACAGTGTGCAAATAATGCCTACAAGGTCAACGTATACACTACTACAGCGGTGGATACGGATTACGTAAAATATATTATGGCTGCTTGAAAAAAGTCACTCCGGTGTTTTTTCTGGAGACGGTAATATTATGGATATTTAGACAGAATGTGAACAAGGTCACACAGCTAGATGGCGGGTTGAAGAAAACAGTGTGCAAATAATGCCTACAGGGCAAATAATGCCTAAAAGGTCAACTTATACACTACTACAGCGGTAGTAAAATAAAAAAAAGTAAAATAAAAAAAAAATGAATATTAAAAAAAAAAAATTAAAGTTGGTGCTGCTGAACTACTAGGAGCAGCAGATTAGCACACCAGTCCCACTCCCCAACACTGCTAGACTAATAGCACTGGGCTCTTATAGTAGTAGTAGTAGTAGTAGTAAAACAACAAAAAAATAAATAAAAGCAGTCCTTACAAGGACTACTGTTATTGCAGCAGTCAGCAGATGAGATCAGAAGCAGGACAGCTGCCCACTGCAGCTACATACAGAGCACTGCAGTAGAAGGTAGATTACTAGCCAGCAAAGCTACCTAAGCTTAAATGTCCCTCAAACCCCTGCAGACTTCTGTCCCTCCAATAACAGAGCAGTATCAAAACGATTACTAGCCAGCAAACTTTCAACTGTCCCTGAAATCACTAACAGGCAGCAGCTCTCTCCCTACACTATCTCTTCAGCACACACAGGCAGAGTGAAAAAACGCTGCAGGGCTTCGGTTTTTATAGGGAAGGGGAGTGGTCCAGGGGAGAGCTTCCTGATTGGCTGCCATGTACCTGCTGGTCTGGGGTGAGAGGGCAAAAAAAAGCGCCAACAATGGCGAACCCAAAATGGCGAACGTCGCGCGACGTTCGCGAACTTCCGGCGAGCGCGAACACCCGATGTTCGCGCGAACAAGTTCGCCGGCGAACAGTTCGCGACATCTCTACTATTCACCACCTAAAACCTGGCGAATCGCTGTTTAAGTAAATGTAAAATGTATTGGTATTAGACAGTTATTACAGTGCAGTTTAATAATGTATGGTATACTCTAATAAGACCTGCTTAAAGCTTACGTTACCATTGCATTGCTTCAAAAAATAAAATTGTCAATCTTTTTGTCCACCGACAAAGGGGTCGTTAAATATTTTTTGCGCATTTGCAAAAGGCAGATGAAATTGGCACAATGGAAAACTTGTTTGCACAAAGGCATATATTTCCCATTTATTTCTTTTATTACTTTCTGTTGAAAGACTAATTTCATATGAAACTGAATAATGGTTTTTAATAGCTATTCATAACATCACCTACAATTTCAAATGTATAATCATGCAATATCCTGCATTTGACTCAATTGCCACAATTGCTGCTGAATCACAGCCTCTTTCAGATCAACTACTCATGTTTATATGAGATAAGGGAATCATGTAAATACCTGATTGTGTTATCAGGCTCCTAAAGGTAAATCAAATCCTATAATTGTAGCAATTGCTACACATACTATGTGCCTAGGGGGAAGAGTTATCAATATTTGACATAAGAAACCAGTGAAAAAATATGATTGTGGATATAGAATAACTTGAATAGGTTTGATTTGTTAAAGAAAAAAAACTAGGGAATTTGTAAGAAAAAACTTAATGAGTACAAGTTGATGTTTTTCTATAGGTCAAGTCAATGGGAATTGTGGGAACTGTGTCCCAGTGTGTGATTTTAAGCAACTTTTTTTCCTCCGTTTATTAGACCAGTTGATTTTTTAGCCTCAATGAAAATGAATGTAACAATGTGATTTTCGTTTGTGTTTGTGACTTTTTTCCACGACAAAAGCAATTATGTCAGAGTTTCTACTTATATTAAAGAATAAAGAAAACGTGTAACAAAGTTACGTGAATTTTGTCTGAGAATTTGCAAATTTTCTTTTACTCTGATTTAATTTTTGGAAGAAAATATATGAAAGTGTTGATCACAGAAATTTATATTTAAGGGGAATGCACCATCACCAAAGTACAGGTATAGGATCCATTATCCAGAAACTAGAATTCAGAAGACTCCGAATTAAGGAAAGGCTATCTCCCATAGACTCCATTTTATCCAAATAATCCACATTTTTAAAAATGATTTTCAGTGCAATAATAAAACAGTACCTTGTACTTGATCCAAACTAAGAAATAAATAATCCTTACTGGAAACAAAACCAGCCTATTGGGTTCATTTTCACATGATTTTCTAGTAGACTTAAAGTCATACTGACACTAAAAAACTACTTTTTTAAAATAAGTTATTGTTAGTTGAAGTTTCTAAACCTGACTGTTTTGCCAATCTGACTGTCCCATCTCAGCCTGTTATAGTTTTTAATGCTAACGGACTCCTGCTGCACAAATATGGCAGCCCACTCATACAGGAACATGGGGCATCAGACAGGTAATGTAAAAGCATTGTGCAAATACTTTATGGCAAAGTTATAAGTGGCTTTCAAAGGCAATATTATGATAAAGGTAAACAAGTTCTTAATTTCTGGTGTCAGTATCTCTTTAAGGTATGAAGATCCAAATTACGGAAAGATCCATTGTCTAGCAATCCAAGCATTCTGGATAACAGATCCCATACCTGTATTACCTTTCAATTGCTGTCTATCTTCTTTAAATTTTTAACCTTTTAAATTAAGGTTAAAAGGAATTTTTCCTCCCTCATAAGCTTTGTAAGAAAGGTCAGCACCTTGAAACTGTTAACATTTTCTGTATTCGTTTGTATGTGTCTTAGCAGCCTCAGCAATTGCATCTGTTAGAATGTCAGTAGCCTATTTCTGTGGAGAGTATTACTTCAGTTGGAGACACAAAACCATCATACATTAAAGCGTTATTATGACCCCTCCTTCTTTCTTCTTTATTTGTCTTCCTCTCTCAACCTTGATAGTCCTTCTATGGGACTGAATTGAATTATTCTATTCACCAATTGACTTGCACATCTCTTTTTCTAGCTCACTATCATCCTTTTAATTGAATGCATTGCATATTCAGTATGAGATCTTACCAGGGATGTATTAAAAGGCAAAATTAATCAATCTCTCAAGTCTATGGTCCTTTTACTCAAAACAGTACAGATACATTGTTGTAATTCGAAGGGGCATATCTATTATGTGGTGCATTTTTTATGTATTTCTTCTTAGAGTGACTTACACAGGAAGCAATGTAAAATAACTGTGTGAAATCTGGTGTTACAACATTTTTTGGCAAATTTCATTTAATACAGCATAATACATATGCACCTAAATGTATAAATGGCCTAGAGTTAACTGTTTAAGATCAGAATACCTTTTGGAATAAAATTTATAGAAATTCCTTGTTTGTATAGCTTTAAGAAACTTTTGGAAGATTCAGTTGTAAGAGCTACACTAATTGCATCAATCTAAGATTTACACTGCATTTTTATATTATTTTAAATGTGTGCCAATAACGGAGAGGGCCAGAGATACTGGTAAGCAGTAAAATTCTGAAGGGACTATAATCTGGGGAATAGGGACCTTGATATATTTTTATCTTAGGCCTGCTCCTTCTTTTCCTGTTTCTGCCCCACCCCCCATTATCAGGCCTGGATTTGTAGCAAGGTCACATAGGCCCGGGCCTAGGGCGGCGCAATTTCAGGGGCGGCCCAGCCGCATCAGTAACTAGCACTGGAGACTCACGTCAGTCTCCAGTGCTGTTCCCAAGTGTTAAGATGTGCGCATGCGCGCGCACACACTGAGGGGGAAGAGGACGGCACCTGGAAGGGGAGGGACATCGCTGGACAGGGGGAAGCGGAAGTGGAGGCGACAGTGCTGGACAGGGGGAAGCGAAGGGGACGGCACAATGCTGTTCCTAAATATTAAGCTATGCGCATGTGCACACACAGAAAGCGGAAGGCCCTGGAAGGCAAGGGGACATTGCTGGACAGGGGGAAACCAGAAGTGGAGGTAACAGTGCTGTACAGGGGAAGCGAAGGTGACAGCACCGGCAGGGGAGCGTGGGCAATGAGTAGAGCCTGCCTAGGGGTGGCAATTTTGTAAATTCGGGCCTGCCCATTATAGCAGTCTTTGAGTATTTCTCTTTTCTGTTCAATATAGAATCATGGAGGTCAGGAGGGTTTTGAGCTGTACTTTATTCTTTGGTATAGTTTTTATTTTTTGCTTTGGTCATAACCTGAAATTAAATTGGCTGTGAAAAAGGTTATTAATAAAGGTCGTAATTAAATAATGTATAATGTCCATAATTGTAGGACGTAAACATAGCATGTTGTTGCGCTGTCTCTGACCCCATGCTGGTTTTACTAAACAGATTATGCTAATTGGAGTAAGAATCCAGGGTATGTAACCAAAAATATTTTCGTACAGGACATTCTGAATTGAGAAAGCCAGTCGAATGACTAGTGAAACGTTTTCAAAGAAAAAGAAAAAATACAGCAAGGCCAGTTGATTTGACTTATTACTATAGATATGCAATGGAAGTCCATTAAAAGGATACTAGTTAGCACTAGTATTCTTGTGTGCAACTGTGTGTATGTAATTACTTGGTGTGCATGACTCTGTGTTTTTAGTTTGCATGCTCTGTGATTTAAAGGGATACTGTCATGGGTAAACATGTATTTTTCAAAACAGATCAGTTAATAGTGCTGCTCCAGCAGAATCCTGAACTGAAATCTGTTTCTCAAAATAACAAACAGATATTTTTATATTTAATTTTGAAATCTGACATGGAGCTAGACATATTGTCAATTTCACAGCTGCCCGAGTCATGTGACTTGTGCTCTGATAAACTTCAGTCACTCTTTACTGCTGCACTGCAAGTTGGAGTGATATCACCACCCTCCTTCCCCCCCCACCCCAGCAGCCTATCATCAAAACAATGGGAAGGTAACCAGCTCCCTAAAACAAGTTAACAGCTGCCTGGTAGATCTAAGAACAGCACTTAATAGTAAAATCCAGGTCCCACTGAGACACCTTCAGTTACATTGAGCAGGAGAAACAACAACCTGCTAGAAAGCAGTTCCATCATAAAACGCTGGCTGTTTCTAAAAGCACAAGACCAGGCAAAATGACTCAAGATGGCTGCCTACACACCAACATTACAAATAAAAAAAATACACTTGCTGATTCAGGAATGAAATTTTATATTTTAGAGTGATTTATTTACAGTGTAAATAAAAACTACATCATAAAATAAATCCCTTTAATAAAGACTCCTTGAATCCATGCTCACTTCTAGGCTATAGTCATTTAAAGAGACTAATCAGATTTAGCTATTCAGAACACAAGATTTTATAGTTAACTCATAAAGGAGAAAATAAATGCAACTTTCCCAAGGAAACGAGACATTATAAGAGCAAGCTCTTTAAAATTTGTAAATTACCGTACACACATATTTTCAATTGACTCCCCAGGGGTATAATCAAATGCTCTTAGACACGGACTTTGTATCATAACAGCCATGCATTGCTTTTTTCCATATAATGTGATTCCAATCATTGCTATATGTCTTGTGTCTACTGCAATCTCATACAAGTTTCCCAGAGAATCAGATTGTGATCTTAAAGAGAATCCTGCTGTTTAACTTGCAGCAGTTCAGGACATAACTACAGAATACATTCCTTTTTTTATGATTCATGCAAATAAGAAACGACACATAGATGTTCAGGGACAAAAGCAATAATAGGGTGCTTAAAATATTTTGAAATTTACAAAGGAAAGGAATCTTGTAAAAAAGACTTTCACAAGGTTGTTTTTTTCCAATTCTGACAACTACTGTTCCAGCATATAAAGTAATTGCAGGACAGCTTTAGGTCCAGCTATCATAATTTGGATACAATTGAACAGAAAATGAGCTTAGCAACAGAAGAGGACAGAGAAATTTTGCTTAGCAACTGCAATATATCCAGCTTTTTCTAAGGCAAAATTATTTTTCTGTGATAACTCCTTTTTCTATTTATTTTTATAACACAGATTTTATACACAAACATACATTGCTTTCACCTCCATCCCCACACCTTACATGTCTAACTCCTGTTTCAGTTCATTATTATTACAGAGATTTTATAGACAAACATACCTTGCTACACCCTCTACCCCATCCATCTTAGACCCAGGCTGGGGGTTAAGATATCTTGCGTAGAGAGCATTGCTGCTTTTGTACACTTATTAAACTAAACCTTCTGTTAAAAAACATGGTTATTGATATCTATTGTCTACTTTTATGCTTTTTTAATTGACAAATGAGTACAAGTGACCAAACTAAGTGGGAAGATCTGTAGCTAGAATGAAGGTGGCAGCACAGTGAAGCAGTCACTACAGAACAGTATTTACACAAGAGAGGAGAAAATGGCAACTTTTGAACAAAGATGAGCTACAATGAAAACTTGAGACAACACTAGAAAGTTAGGATGGAAGCAGAGGTAAATGTTTCATTCTGGTAGTCAGAAATTGAATTATATTGTTTAATCAAATGTAATAAATGCAAGTGTCTGGATACCACTGATTACAAACTGAAAGCCACATTTGACTGACTAAAGACAAATTTGACTGGATTATGGTTTATAAAAGTAGGCATGCTTGTTGCAAACATATGAAATAACTTCTTGTCAACCTTCATCCAAAGAGATATTTGAATTTTTCCATCAAAGACTTTTTATAACTTTGCAAGTAGTCAGCAGTTACTATTTCTGCCTCCATTTTCATTTCTTTAACTGTTTCCGAACAAAGTTGAATCATTATTATTAATTATTATTAATAATAATAATAATAATAATAACATGTATTTTTAGAATCATATAGTCAAAAAATCAAATTGTCAAAAAAAAATTTTTTTGGTAGTTATTATTGCCAGGAAATACTGCTGAACTCTTAAAGTTGTTCCTGACTGTGTATAAGAAAAAGTGGAAAGAAGTTATTATAAGCACTAAGTAAGGGGTTTCTTTGCAACTGGAATATCACACTATTGACAGAAGATACGGCATGTTTTGTGACCTTAAAGGAGACATTTACCTGTTTTAACAGAGTTGCTCCATCCAAATGTTGCTGGACTTCAGCTCCAAATACTCCAACATATTATCAACGGAAAACATGAACATTTTGTATAATAACATAAAGCTGAACCAACTCTTCTCCCCAGCTTTCCCTGGTAAGTGACAAACTCAATGCGACAGAATACTAAGAACAACAAGGGGCATATTTATTTTGAATTGAAAAAAACTTCGAAATTCAAATTAAAAAAGACCAACCGAAATTAAGTCGAAGGTTTTTTTTGGTCGAATAGGTCCATTTTCGATCAAATAGGTCCATATTTGGCTGAATTCGAATAGTTCAAAACAAATTAATAGCGCAATCGATTGAATTAGATTCTAAGTTTTTCCAGAAAAAAACTTACATTTTTCAATGTCCACCAATTGACTCCAAATAAGTTCTAGGAGGTCCCCCATAGGCTAAAACAGCAATTCGGCAGGTTTTAGATGGCGAATGGTCAAAGTCGAATTTTTAAAGAGACAATACATGATACATTTCGATATTCGAATTTTCTCATTTTTTTCAAATTCGAATCGAATTTGGACTATTCCCTAGTCGAAGTACACAAATAGCTCGAAATTAGAATTTTTGGAAAATTCACCTCGACCTTTGATAAATCTGCCCCTAAGTATCGAGTGGTGTCCCAAACCCAGAACAAACCCCAAGGTCCCAGCCTCGGCTCAACCATAAAACCACTGCCTTTCGCTTCAGGAGGAGCAATCCGCTACTCGGATGCCACCAGGTATTATAGTGAGAGGACCAAGGGGGAAGTTGTGGGCAGGCAAGGGAACCAAATGTGAACTAGAGGAATGGGGGAACAAGGAACGTGGTCACAGACAGGCCGAGTCAAAACCAATCAGGCAGAGCAGTACCAAATCAGGAGACAAGGGCATAGTCAAGGTCACAGGCAGGTCAGGTCAATAACACCAATATCGCAGTACAGTTATAGAATACAAGAGAGTAGTCGATAGATGGGCGAAGGTCAGGACAGGCAGCAAACTAGGAATGGTCAGGGACAAGCAAGATCAGGAACAAACAAGACAACTAGAAAACTCACCCAGGGACTAAGGAAATAGACATATATTGAGCAAAGAATATTTGGACAAAACCACTTTAATTATTTGAAATTTGCGCCAAACGTAATGACGTCAGACACAACGCTCAAACCAAAACCTTGAAGTGACATTAGCGCGAGCCATTTTCGAATCGGCGCATAAGAAAGAGGAAGCAGTGGGCGCCCCCGCACCACTAGACCACCAGGTGTTCTTACACTCACTTATGTGGAATAAAACATATTCTTCTCACACTGAACATCTAATCAGCACTATTGGGTAGCTTTATTATAGATTGAAATGGGAATCTAGAAACAGGGGGATCTATTTTGCAATTGACCAAATTTTTTGACAAATTGATACATTTCTCAAACAAGATAAAGTGTCAATTCATCAGAATGTTTTTGATAATGTAACTGCCTGTAGTTGTATAGTTGAACTATTTTGAGTTCTGCTCAACAGCAGCTCTGAGCACCCATTAGAATCTTTACTCCCTGATGCAAATCACACTTATGGGAAAAGCACTGTAACAATTATTGCCTAAACTGGAAATATTTTTCCAACAAACAAAACAAATTGTTGGATATAGTTAATGAATATAAAATGCTCTTGCAACATTAATTCAGTTTGGGTTTCCTACTTTGTTTAGCTAATGGGTGCAGATAGTTTAAGGGAAGACATACATTCCCTTAGTATACAAATGTTGAAGTCTCCAGAAATGACACATTTTTTCAAGTGAGACCAAGTTAATTGAGAATATTATGTCAAGAATGGAAAGAAATGCAGAGCAGAGACGATGGATGAAGATTTTTTTTTAATCTTGCACATGCAGTAATTGCAATCACAGAGTAATAAGGCATAGGGTAGAAATTAATCATTTTGAGGTATTTAATATATTTTTTATATCTCACTAATGAATTATTACTGGCTGATTTAGGCCAACATTTAGTAAAATGCCCAAACTACAGATCATTATATGGTATCATATACAGCATACAGTACTTAGTATACAAGGCAACCATCTAGATTTGTAGATTCTTTTTATAGGTGTGAATGTTCCATAAACTTTAGCAGTCAACTGTGATTTAGTAGCTGCATTTATTCCTTTCTGCCAAGAACACTCTGCAATTCATAGTTAATGTCAAAGGGATGCTTTTGCTCTTGTTGCAGCAACAAAATCAACGCTACAAAGTCATATATATCAATATGTACATAGTTTGTCGTTTTTCATTCTGAGATAGACCATACTTCTCTGATAACAGTTCAAATCAAAATTCCATCAGCTTGATAATTACCTTATGCTTTATTTTACTTTTCTAGTTACAAATGTTTTGTAGTTGAGGACTTTTACCAGAATGTCGCAGTCATTTCTAAATTAATTATTCCCATTACTCTGTTGGGAGTTAATATATTCTGTACCACACTCTACTGATATCATCTGTGTTGCATAGGCAATATGAAAATAAGCAAACCTGACCAGAATGACCCTAAGCAATACTTTTTGTGCTCCAGGACATAAGCATTTTTAAGTAGCACAAGTCAAGCAATACTTAACTACTAACTTAGGATATCGTTCAGTAGAGAATTTGCAAAATATTTAAAAGAAATCTGATGTACCTGACACCTGATATAACTACTGTATGTGTTGTGCCTAGATTCAGTTTTAACACTGCATTTGTAGATTATTTATTTTATTGTAATTTTTTATATTCAGAAGAACAAATTATAAGAGGGATAATTTACCAACACAGCCACAAGTGTGGTTGCAGTCAAATTTCAAAATTTCAATTCCAAAATGGTGTGTTCTTTGCCGGCTCCAAGCAAAGAACCATTTGAGAAACAAGCTGAAAAATATATAATGTAGCTTCCTTGGCTCAGTTTCACCCAAGAGTTTTAAACAAATATAGAAGTAACCGTGCTCATAACCAAGAGACTTGAAGGGGCCCATTTACTTAGCTCGAGTGAAGGAATGAATAAAAAAAAACTTTGAATTTCGAATGTTTTTTTTGGCTACTTCGACCTTCGACTACGACTTCAACTTCGAATTGAACGATTCAAACTAAAAATCGTTCGACTATTCGACCATTCGATAGTCGAAGGACTGTCTCTTTAAGAAAAATCTTCGACCCCCTAGTTCGCCACCTAAAAGCTACCGAAGTCAATGTTAGCCTATGGGGAAGGTCCCCATAGGATTCGTATGCATTTTTTGGTCGAAGAAATATCTTTCAATTGATTGATTAAAATCCTTCGAATCGAACGAATAGCGCTAAATCCTTCGACTTCGATATTCGAAGTCGAAGGATTTAACTTCGACAGTCAAATATCGAGGGTTAATTAACCCTCGATATTCGACCTTAAGTAAATTTGCCCCAAAGTATGACTATTGGAGGATAGTCTGAGAAGGGTATGCGACACATTTTTTCAAACTTCATTCCAAATCCAGTCTCACATCTTACTCAGCTCATTTGTATCATTTTCTTTGTCTGTTATCGCAATTCTCAAATTTTAAAGACATAAATTGCCTGGATTAATTTGCTAGGATGTTCTGGCCCTCTACACTAAATTCAGCATCTGTTTTATCCTGTTTGATTTCTGTTGTGACATGGCCTGTTCCGGGGTTCTGCTAAGCTAGTTGGAGGTTAAAACGGCTTATTATCCTAAAGACTGTGAAAAAATGTTCCCAATAAAGTGACCTAAGCATTGCTTATAGGACAGCATGTCACTATACATGTATTTAGTAGAGAGACTTATTTTCTTAATATATCATTTCATAACATGAGCTGACTACTAAACTACATTCATAAACACTTTTATAAATTAAAATATCATTATTCTGAAAGGACAAATTGTGAAGTCCCACAATAACCTTCTGGAGATACACATTTAACCATTCAATAGCTTATTTAGTTATATGTGACCTGTATTTCACATCTATTTTATTAAATATAGTTTATCAATAGTAATCAATGAGGCCTTCAATGTACTGCTAATATAGATACTGCTCACAATGGATTTTTAGACTTACTCTTGTGTAAACATCAACACTAATAAGATCATTATTAAAATACACAATAGATCATGAACTTTCACATATTACAGTACATTGTAAAATCAAAAACTGCAAATTAAGAACAAGCAAACATCCCTTTGGTGCAGAGATTAAAAGATCAATATGAAGAAGCATTATCCTTGAGGACAATTTCATCACCTGATCATTCTTACTCTAAGGGGCCAATTCACTAACTTCGAGTGAAGGATTCGATGTAAAAAAACTTTGAATTTTGAAGTGTTTTTTGGGCTACTTCGACCATCGAATGGGCTACTTCGACCTTCGACTACAACTTCGAATCGAAAGATTCGAACTAAAAATCGTTTGACTATTTGACCATTCGATAGTCGAAGTACTGTCTCTTTAAGAAAAAACTTCGACCCCCTAGTTCGCCATCTAAAAGCTACCAAACTCAATGTTAGCCTATGGGGAAGGTCCCCATAGGCTTTCCTAAGTTTTTTTGATCGAAGGATATTCCTTCGATCGTTGGATTAAAATCCTTCGATCGAACTATTTGTGCTAAAATTTTAATTCCCAGTCGAATATCGAGGGTTTATTAACCCTCGATATTCGACCCTTGGTGAATCGGCCCAGAAGTTCAGATGTTATTTATTTCTATTATTTGATTTGTTTCAAGAGAACAGTGTCTTAAAAGTATGTATATACAAAGGGGAACATTTACTAGGCTCGAGTAAAGGTTTAGAATGAAAAAAACTTTGAATTTCAAAGTTTTTTTGGCTACTTCGACCATCAAATTGGCTACTTCGACCTTCAACTTTGTTTCGAACGATTCAAACTAAAAATTGTTCGACTATTCGACCATTCGATAGTCAAAGTACTGTCTCTTTAAAAAAAACTTTGACTACCTACTTGCCACCTAAAACCTACCGAGCACCAATATTAGCCTATGGGGACCTTCCCAATAAGCTTTCTAAGTAATTTCTGATCGAAGGAAAATCGTTCCATCGATGGATTAAAATCCTTCAAATCGTTAGATTCAAAGGATTTAATCGTTCGATTCGAAGGATTTAATCATTCAATCAAACGATTTTTCGTAAATGCGGTAAATCCTTCAACTTCGATATTCGAAGTCGAAGGATTTTACTTCGATGGTCGAATATCGAGGGTTAATTAACCCTCGATATTCGTCCCTTAGTAAATGTGCCCCATACTGTTAATACAAAATATAGATCATATCAAAGAATAGACTTGCAAGAATATAACACAGGGGGACTATAGGGCTGTGTCTGCAAAGTTTGCAAGATTAACTACTGTTTATTTAGGAAATCATATTTTTTAAAAAAAATGTAATTTGCTGAATTCTATACTGTTATATTAAATTTTATTTCTATTAGCTCTGGTTATCAAAAAATCATTTACACGTCTTCACTGTAAATGTATCTGTGTAAATGTTTTAACAATTGTGTGAAAATCTTATCTTCTATGCAATATATATGCACAGCAGCATAACAGCTGTTTTTTTATAGCCACACAGAGAGGAAAAATCCTTGCAACAGAGGGTAATTTTGCCATAGAGAACTATTCATTCTGTTAGGAATCTATTAGAAGTTTTCACTTCAAGCACAAAATGCCACCAGTGATGGAAATTATTGTAGCAAGGAGCCAGCACCTGTGCTGAAATTGTAAATTTTTCAAAAAAATACTTTTTAAGGTATTTTAATAAAAATGACATAGTTGCACTAAATCTAATATCCCATATCAACCAATAGGTGTGTACCATACAAACTCGCAATTTAACTTGCTAAGTAGTGATGGGCTAATTTGCGCCGTTTCGCTTCGCCGAAAAATTTGCGAATTTCGCGTGAAATTCGCAAAACGTTTTTGATGCCGGCGCCCGTTTTTCCGACGCTGGCGTCCGTTTTTTCTAAAAAAAAAATTTGACGCCGGGAATTTTTTGCCGCGAATTTTCGCGGGCGTTTCGTGAATTTATTCAATTGGCGGCAAATCGCGCAAATTCGCCGCAAATCTATTGCTAAGGACTAAAGAACAAGCAGTATTTTAATCACATTTACATGTGAATTAATAAGGCCACTCAACTGAACTGCCTGTCACATAGATTTGGCTAGAATAACCAATCATCTCCCAATTTAGTCACTAAGCGAGGTAGAATACTGATTTTTTTATGGTGCCAGTACTAACCATGAAAAACACATCAATATTTACATAACTCATCTGTCCCAGACATGCTGTACTTTTCTGGGTATAAAACTATTATCACAGAAGATGTTCTTTAGACCCCCAGCTCTAAAATGTGCTACACAAATAACAGATAAACAAAGCAACATATTTTTTTAAACCTGAATTAACATGATTGAAACATTTTATTTATCAAGCATTATGAAAATGGATAAAGGCTCAAAGTCATGAACTGGGGGTGGGAAAAAAGAATAGGCGGATACGTTTTTTTTTTAAGTCTAATTTACAGGAAAAAGAGAAAATATCTGAGAGGCGTTTTTGACATTTTGTTAAAAAATAAAATACATCAATACAATTAAAATATTCCTTGTGGTATGAATGTATATAAAGGAATAATGATTTGTTTTTCTTGCAAAGCTTGTGAAGCAGTTGGGTGTTGATAAATTAGGACATATTTTAAGGCATCCAGTAATTTGAGAATATTTCAAATTTATAATATGCAGTAGTTTTACTGAAAAAGGTCACATTTAATTTTCCTGTCAGCAATTATAGACAAGGCACATTTACTGAAACTTGAAAAACATGTCTTTGAGGAGACAAAATATCACTGTGTCTAAATAGAAGATGATTAAAATCTTTTGAAAGGAAATGCCCTATTCAACCATGTTTGTCATAATTTACAGTTATGTATTAACATAGCTGTTCATTTTTTTATATATTTATGCAGAGAAATTTCAATAGTTGAACAAGTGTGAGAATAAGTGTTGTGCCTGATAAATTTATCTGTAATATATCTAATACGGATGACATTTTTAAATGATGAACTAACTTATTTTACACCTCATTACATTTTTGACCATGCAGAATAAATGCTTCAACAACAGAAAGGGAAAAAGTAAAATATGGAACAGAAGTGGTTCTTGGCCCTGTGTTTCTTCAAATGCTAATAATAGTCAACACTAGGGCTCCCTTGTTTGCAATTCCCTATATGAAATTATAATAAGTGGCATATTTAAAAAGCAGTGTAGCAAACCTGACGCCAGATTCAGCAAAGGTGATTATCCCACGTCGTGACCCTTTGTAAGCCACTTTGGTGATACATTGAGAGCCAGCCTTTTCCCGCCTATTAGCTTTCTCCTCCAGACTCAGGTGGTACTTGCACAGGTAAAGGGTATGCTTTTGTAAAGGATAAGTACTGACATTCATGAGAAGAATCCTGGACAGTTCTTCCCTATTCCCACTCCCCACTCTCTCCCCTCAAATCTTCTTCTCTTTTTCTAATCTTTTCTATCCTTCCTGTTATATTTTCACTGGATATTAAAATCTAGCGATATACACTGGTTTTACTATCAGCAACTAATGTCAGCACTGTTAAATTTGCTTTCCCACATGACTGGCCTGAGTTGTTATTCAGAAGGCTCAGGACCTGGAGTTTTCCAGGTTTTGGACATTTCTGTAATTTGGATAACCATACCTTAAGTCTACTAAAAATCATTGAAACATTAATCAAACCCAATATTTCATTAATCATTTGGCTTTTTGGATAATGGGTTTCTGGATAACATATATATATTTATCATTCAATTGTCTTGAAATATTACACATTTTGGGGCACATTTAATTAACCCTCGATATTCGACCCTCGAAGTAAAATCCGTCGACTTCGAATATCGAAGTCGAATGATTTACCGATTTTTTTGATCAAAGGAAAAATTGTTCGATCGAATGATTAAATCCTTTGAATCGAACGATTCGAAGGATTTTAATCCATTGATCAAAGGATTTTCCTTCAATCAAAAAAGCAAGGACCTTCCCCATAGGCTAACATTGGTGCTCGGTAGGTTTTAGGTGGCAAAGTAGGTGGTCGAAGTTTTTTTTAAAGAGACAGTACTTCAACTATCGAATGGTCGAATAGTCGAACGATTTTTAGTTCGAATCATTTGATTCGAAGTCGTAGGCGAAGGTCGAAGTAGCCAAAAAAAACTTCGAAATTCAACGTTTTCTTCATTCGAATCCTTCACTCGAGCTTAGCAAATGTGCCCCTAAATTTATTATAGCTGTCATTCATATATCAGGATAATTTTCCCATTTCTATAGCTTCTCATATAACCATTTAAACTGTGCAATAGATGCTCCAGGAGATTGCTTCCATTTCTTAGCTATCTGTATTCTTGTTGTAGTTTATATGGATTTTAGATAATAAGCTGAGAAGGGAAAAGGCTCGATAGTAAACATGGATCTATAATAAATACAGAATGTATAAACTTAAGATTCAACCCCAAAATAAACAATAAAAAATAAAGTATAACTGACATATCATGGAAGAATTATTGCAATAAATTCAGTGTAAAATACGACTGTAATGAAAAACCATAATAAAATGAGCAACGCTATCATCAGCAATCACCATCCAAAATTAATAACAAGCAAAAATAGGACATGATAGTATGTTGCTTATTTTTTGTGTATAACAACTTAATAAATTCATTTTATGGCAATCACAAGCAGACCATTAGGCACAGGATCTAATGGAACCCCATTGTTCCAAAATACAGCTATGCTATTATACAGGATAAATTGTTTAAGTAAGCATTTCTTCACTCTTTCCTATATTCTTTTTCTCTTTACTAATAATGCAATGCCTTGTAATAGAAGTTACATCAACATAACTAAATGCATAAACATTTGTTTTTCTTTATGGCGATAATGTGCTTATTTTATGCTGTTATGCATTACTTACATTTACAGAAAGGCGTCTGAGTCTCTTTAAGAACATATGGGGCCTTATTTATCAAAATCCAATTTTTCCTGATTATTTTAATAAAAAAAGTCGACCAAACTGGAATCCACGATTGGACCTTATTTATTATGAATCGAGAAAAAAAACATGAAACAATTGAGAGAAAATCTGATACGATTGTTTCCCAGAATCGCTCGTTTTTTCAGAAAAGCCATTTTTTGTTTTTATTTTTGCCCAAAAAGTCTGAAATAGTCGAAATTTCAGGCTAATTCCACCACAGACCACAGAAACTTCTAAATAGGCTAGGAACCTCTCCCATTGACTTATATACAATCTCGGTAGAGCTGAGATACAGACTTTCAGATTCAGACTTTTCCCATCCCAATAAATCTTGAAAAATTCAAGGTTTTTTTTTTTCACACTGGAGTTTATAGTCAAAAAACTCAAATTTTTCGAGTTTTTGTCAGACCTTACTAAAAAACCCCGCAGGAGGCAGATTGATCAAAATCTGAGTTAGTGGGAAAAAAAAGAATGCAGAATAGGAAAAAAACGCAAACAAAACTCTTTTTTTTCGCAAATTCATGTGAAAACATTTGAAGATGTTTTTTGCTGTCACTATTTTCGGGTGTTTTGGGGTGTTTGATCCTGGTTTTCGCTGGAAAACTCTATCAATTCATTGTTTTAAAGCCTATAAACTCTAAAAAAAATTAGTTTTAGTAAATGACACCCAAAATAGATTTTTCTCCTGCATATTATTTACATAGACCACACTGCCATAAAAGTTAACTGACAGAGCTGGCAAAAATTAAGTTCTTGGTTCCTGTGACAAATTAAAGTATAAAATAGTATAAAAAACGTTTACTTCTTCTATAAAGGACTTCCACATACATGACCCAAAGCTACCAAACATAACTACAATTATTCCATTTAACATCATCATGTGGAAAAAAAAAAGCAATGAAACAATTAGTGTTCTTCCAAAACCCCACTAAATAATATCATGCTCAGATGCGTTGGGGATGTGTTAATTATAGTAATTGCCCACATCATTCTTTCCCAATTTTCAGTAACAAGCAATGACTCATCTCAAGACTCAAGATCTGCTTGGCCTAACAACTGTTTCTGTGACCTCTAAAGCTTGGATCATGTCAGTGATGCTTCTTCTACCAAACCAACTTCATTCTCATTTTCTTAGTAATGCTTTAATAGTTGATGGTCTGTTAATTGTGTAGATTTAATGAATCAGCTATCACCCAGTGATTTAACATAAATGGCATTAGGAAGTAATGTAATGCACCGTTGAAGTTTGGAAGTAGTTATAATTGCAAATAAAAAACTTAAATAGCAACAATAAAGATATTAACATTGCATTTTTTTTCACTCTTAAATCAGTCACGTATTTTAAAGTCATATTTGTCTAATATCAGCTTATCTGTTTGTGTATATCTGGTATCTCTGAATGCAGATTGTGATAAATTAGAGTTTTAATATATTCTGCTTTCCATGACTCTTTTTGTGGCAATGAAGTATCCATCTCTTACAACAAATACAAA
The DNA here is from genome assembly GCF_017654675.1 of Xenopus laevis. NCBI lineage: Eukaryota > Metazoa > Chordata > Amphibia > Anura > Pipidae > Xenopus > Xenopus laevis. The sequence continues at coordinate 84,616,061 of NC_054379.1, forward strand.
GATTCAGCTTACAACATAGAGTCCACATACTTCGGTGCATGGCTACTGTAAATAATTCCAGTGTAGTTTACAACTCCGTAATCACTGAAAATCAGTTACATACCTACCTGTATTGCATTTGTTTCCTAAGCAGCATTTCTAGCTTAAAGCCTCATTACTACAGATTTGATAAGAGCCGTTAGATGGGTAGGTTCCCCTGAGGTACTGTATATGTAGTGTCAGGAGACTTATTAAGGAGTATAAAGAAGAGGATTGAGTTATGTCTATGGAGTTATGTAATAAAGTTTGCCCAGGTGTAGTAACCCATACTATCCACTCGGCAGGAAGCATTGCTGGTCTCCTGTTTAAAAGCAAACATCTTATTTTTTGCTATGAGTTAGTATAGCTAACTTAGTGTCTTTCTGTAATGCAGGGTACCAAAAACAAACCCCAAGGTTCCGGTCACGGCCCACTCTTCTGCCTGCAGCAGCCACCCTTGGCTTCGGGTGGAGCCCTCCGCTACTCAGATGCCACCAGGTCTTATAAAGGGAGAACCAAGGAGAGAGTTCTGAGTGAACAAGGGAACCAAGTGTAGTGTTATAGAATGGGAAACAAGGAACAAAGTCAAAATCCAGGCCGGGTCCAGACCAAACAATGTGGTATAGATGCAGGAGACCTAGGACCTGGTTGGGGTCACAGGCCAGGTCAAACACACCAGAATCACAGTACAAAATCAGCATCCATAAGAGTAGTCAAATGGGCGATAATCAGGACAGGCAGCAGACAGGATGAGAACCAGGGACAGGCAGGGTCAGTAACAGCAAGAATATACAGAAGAATCACACCCACGAAAAGACCTTTACGTTGGGCAATGATTTCCCCATTGAAAGCAGTTTAAATATTTGAATTTCGTGCCGGCTGGTGATTTTACGATCAGAACTTCCCGATATAGCCGAAAAGTGCTGAGCGAGCGAAACTCAGAACAGTGCATTCACTGGCGAGGCGCAGAAGAGAACGGTCACGGCAGGTGTCCCCGCCAAGGGTGCATCAGGCATCCCCGCTTCACCCCCCACTAGACCTTTACCTTTAGAGAAGAGGGTGGAACACAGAGCCTGGAAGACCCCTGAATGCAACAGCCATTTAAAGACTGACTCTAAATGGAGGCATGGAGATGCAGAATGCATGTATGTTTAAATTACAAGGTTAAAAAATAGCAGCCTTTTAGTTTAATTACAAATAAAAACTCAAACCATACGAAAGCTGTTTAATTAATGCATGTATTTTTAGATCTCTGTAATTAGGTGCACAGTATAGTAAGATTATGCCTTAAAGTGACACTGACATAAAAAAACTACTTTTTAAAATATGAATGTACATTAAAAGTTATCTATAGGTCATGTTGATCTTTTTTGCTGAGAAGTTTGTTTTTGTAAGCAATTGTTAGTTGAAGTTTCTAAACCTGGCTGTCCCATCTCAGCCTGCTGCACAAATATGGCAGCCCCCTCATACATGAACATGGGGCTTCAGACAGGTAATGTAAAGCATTGCAAAAATACTTTATGGCAAAGCTATAAGTAGCTATCAAAGGAAATATTATGATAGATGTAAAAAAAATGTAATTTCTGGTGTCAGAATCTCTTTAAGGTTCAATGAGGCTGGTTAGTAAGATCAGTACCTTGAATCTTGTAATTACTGTACTGTAGGTATAGGGTTGGTGTTTAATCCTCAAAGTTACAGGGCTGCCACAGTGAAGCTAGGTACAACTTTTGGGGTTGTGAGTATTGTTGCAATGATGTGCTATTCTTATTGCATAGAAGTTAATTTGGTGCCATAAACTTTTTCTTGTGAGGCCCCACCCTTGCTGTTAAGAGAATAACGTTAAACAATTCTCCCTATTCGAACAGGGTCAGGAGATCCCTAAAACATGTTTCCAGACATCACTGTAGCAGAGAAAGGTTAGTTCTTATTTTATAATTGAGCATTAGCACACACATTGCATAGTTAATTTGCAGAGAATTGAACTTGACTCAATACTTTATTGCATTCAGAATTCAACAATGCCCTTAAGTGCATGAAGCAGTCAGATGGTCAATAGGCTTATTGCCCATGAAAATGTTTTAATGGATTTACTTACAATCAATGGTAGACACATTGTGATTGCTATATGGGAAGAGCATATGAAGCACTTGAATCCTGTCCTGACTTTAGTCTCCTAGAAGAATGTAAATACTAGATACCATTGCCATGTAGCCAGCATACCTGATAGGGTTACAGACATATGGCAGATTATAAGCAACATATAAATGAGCGATATATATCCCTGGTTGGATATCTCTCAACATAAAGGGATATAGTCACAACATTGAAAAAGTATTATTCTGCAAGCTTCACTTAAAAACTACTGTATGTGAAGGTTATGGCTGTGTTGTAGAGCCTGCCAAATCATTACAGACTGATACGTTATATCAGTTTGAATGAAAGAAACAGGTATTAAAAGCAATTTTTAATATCTGTTCCTGGTAGTAACACATAACTGCATAGAATAATAGAAACCATTGAATCATTTACTATTTGGGGAATAGAACAAAGAAAAAAAATTCACTGAAACCCCCATACATAAAGCACTTGCCCATATCTTTTATCATGCCTATTATTATGACTGAGGAGCAAGTTCTATTGGAGCACCGCCTGCACTCTTTTGGCGCCCAAGAAATTCCACATAATTAAAGTGTGTAAGTGAAGGTTAATAGCCCACCCAAGGTACACACCTAATGACACAGCTTCAACTTATAAGACATTAAGTTATGCTGAATTAATAATATCCAGAATACAAGATACAACCTTAGAATTTGAAAACTATTCAATGTGAATGAATCTTTCCTTTTAAGCAAAAACTAGAGTAGAGTAATGTAGAATAAGCACAGAACTTTTTGTGGTCTAAAGGTAAATTGGAGGATTCAGATGTTTTGGGCTCCTTGGAATGAAGAATTCAAGAAAAGTCCAGTTGCGTTAGACTCAATTAGATTCTGTTTTTTTTCCCACCTTCATCTGCATTCACTAGAAATAACAGTAGGTGGTATTTACCTGGGCAAAAGGGCAATTGTAATATTATGATGCAACTGCTCTATAACTGCTTTAGACATCAATGAAACAGAGACGTGGGTTTTGAAACTTTTCCCAAGGTTGATTTCAATAAAGATTTTGATTAGTATAAGTTATAAATACAATTTTGAATGTACAACTTAATCATATATTTTTATTTCTTGCTGACATAAACTCCCCTTTAAACAAAGTTGAATCATTGAGGGAGAAATATATATGTGTTTATATTTCAGTAATTAGGGGAAAATTTGAGTAAATAATGCAAAACTAAATAAGAACAGAATTTAGATTAGACAGGTAGAAATGTATGGCCAGATGTATGTGTGTGAGAAGAAAGATGTATCCAGTAAATATTAAAATAAATAATTAGCTATGGACCTATTTAATACTAAGTTTCACTGTTTCTTTGCCAGCAAGGCTACCATAAATTATATTTAGGTCATATATTAATGGTGGTTGCCTACCTTTCTACTATGCAGATTTTACAACTATAAAATAAAGCTGTAGTGTACGAAGGTTCTAATCATTTTGTCAAAAAAAAACTTATTACACACACACATATATATATATATATCACACCTCAGCACACTCACATATGTTGCTTACAGTCCTGGTGCTTAGCAACCATAAGGAGTGCAGTCATGTCCCCCAATCATAGATATGTTTGCAAAACACAGAAGCTCCACACAATTTGCAAAATGCTGAAAAAGTGTATTAAAAGAATCACATCACATATGCAACATTTCAGGCATATAATGTGCCCTTTATCAAGCCATAACAAATGCAACTGAACCAACAGACTGCATTTAAAGGGATATACAGACAGTGACATCAAGACAACGCTCACTAACTAAGATTATCAATAGCATTAAATAACAAAGTATACAGTCCAATCTAACAAAAAGTAACAATATTTACAAGAATGAAAATAGGTCATAACCTTTATTCAGACCCATTGTATATAACAACTTGAGTTTATTGATCCACCACACCTCCTTCTTTTTAAATTTCAGTTCTTGGTCTCTATTGTTTCCAAAACCATAAGCTTAAGCTGATTGGAGATGTGGCCTTTCTCCACAAAATGCTTCGAAACTAGTGACATTGGCCAAATTGGTAACTGATCGGTGTAGTGAAATACATGATTTGACCTTTTGTTTCCAATCAATATTTATTTAGTTTTTTCATCAAAAGGAAAGGGGAGGGGGTTTGTGTGGTCTCACCCATATAGATGACACAGACATGTAAACACATAGATTGCAAATTTAGAAATACCAGTATAGTAGCCCCGTAAATGAACCCTCTGTTTTGTATCGGGATGGGCAAACTCTTTCCTCTTCAGTACATAGGGATATTGAGTGCATTCCCGACAAAGATACATACCTTTTGATTTAGCACCCAAAAAGGTAGTAATTTCCTTAGGTCTTACTTTCACATTGCTCCAATTGTTTTGCCCCTACAGTACGAAATAAGTGGTGGCAGTTTGAATTCCTTAACTGAGGGATATGTATTTTTAAACATATACCAATGTTTACGTAATATCTGAGCAATGGGTTCATTATAATCAGAATACTGTGTTATAAAGGGTATACGTTCACATTTTCTATTCCTCTCCCTGGGATGGAACTGAGCCTTTGCCAATAACACTTTCAGGATAAACTCTATCACCAAAATTTTGACACATCTTTTGTTCCTGAATCTCTGGGTATCACTAACCAGTCTTTTCACCCATGAGAGTTGACTGATTGGAATCGTTTTTTCCGTATGTGGTGGATGTTGATTTATATGACTGAAACATCGCATATGTAACATGATTCTTTTAATACAGTTTAAAGCACTTTAAAGCATTTTGTAACCTGTGCTCCACTTCTGTCTTTTGCAAACATATATATATATATATATAAATATAGTTTGGGAGTTTTACTTTGAAAGCAGCTAGTAAGTTGCAAGTAAAACTTAGTCCCTTTGTAAAATGTATAATGAAGCAATAGAATTCTTAATGAATCAGAAGAAAGTTGAGTGTAGGACTGGCCATACCGGGGATGACTTAGTTGGCCAGCTTAAATATATTGCAATATATGGACAATACCTGTTTTGTTTAAAGGGTTAGGCATTTTTATATATCTATCTATATATATATATATATATATATATATATATATATATATATATATATATATATATATATATATATATATATATATATATATACACACATATATACATATATCTGTCATCACAGCATCACCTGGCAGGGTATTCTACAACTTTGCTGTCCTCATTGTGAAGACCTACACTGCATTAAATGTAAGTTCTGTTCATCTAGTTTAAAGGGGTGGCTTCTGGTTGTTGATCTTTTCTATGGGAAAAATGGCCCCCATTCATGGTCTATAATGTTCTTTTAATGTTTTTGTAAAGTGCAATCATGTTTCCCCATAAGCTTCTTTTTTTCCAGAGAAAACAGCCCCAAGCATGCCAGTCTGTGCTCATAGTACGCTCATTCTCTGTCCAACTTACCAGTTTAATTGAACGTCTATGCACTGCACTCTCTCCAGCTCATTTAAATCCTTCTTTAGTACTAGAGCCTAAAACTGTACTGCATACTGAAAGTGAGGCCTTACCAGGGATCTATAAAGAGGCAAAATAATTTTCATGCCTTTTTTTTATGCTAGGCAGTACTTTATATGCTTTAGTAGCCATTGAATGACACATCTTAGAATAACACAGAACAATTCCCAAATATTTCATTATTAATCCTTCTTAATTCGTTTTACCTCCAACACACTGCCATTTAGTGTATAACTCTCATGTATGTTATTTCTATTAAAGTGCATAACATTGTACTTCAAAACTGAACCTCATTTGCCTTGTTGTTTAGAATCCACTTCTTAACCAAAAATGGCATGCTCTCACAGATACCACAAAAGTGTGTAAGCATTCAGTTGAAATTGTCTAACTATACACAATTAAAAAGTACAGTTTTAGGAGAGTATTAAAAGACTATTACATTTTTACACCAGAGGGGGTCCGGGGGCAAGGCCGGAACTAGGGGTAGGCAGAGTAGGCACATGCCTAGGGCACAAAGCTGGGGGGCGTCAGGCACGAACCTTCTCTGTCGCCTGCCGCCTAGTCTGGTCCCTGCTCTCCCCGACTGTCGCTGCTATTTTTAAGTCTATTGCGTGTGCTCTATTTCGCGTATGCTTGCAAGAGCGGGCTCCATTTTGCACATGTGCGCACAAGCTTCAATGCGCGTGCTCAGCCGGCGCCACTACTGACCAGGTTGCCTAGGGCGCCTGGCCGCCCCTGGTACCTAGTTGGGTGCCTCATTGGCGCAGCGCCGCTGTACAGTATTTTGAAAAATGTTTGTAGTGAAAACTTTTATATTCCTACGGTCCTTAGATTGCCAAATACATTGGGGTAGGGACTGATGTAAGTGATGTTAAGCACTGTAGAGTATATTGGTACACTAAAATAACAGAGTATTTATAAAGACCTCTAAGCTCATGAAAATACTGTATACTATTTTATAAACATATCCTTCGATTAAAAAAGGTTAAAGTTTAAAAATAAGTAACATATCTTGGCTTGAAATAATTCAGCTATACTATATTTCAATCATGTCACCTGTCTCTATAAAATGTGATTATGCCTTGTTAATGTACTTAATGCACATGTGTTTGGGTATGCCATCTGTTTCCGTACTCTGCTGTCAGCCTTGGAATGCAATGTTGGCTTTTTGAGAACTGTCATGGAACTGTCATATAATGCAGTTTTCTGCCCTTATGCTCATAAAATAGCATTGATACAACTGTTTATATACCATATGCTCTGCTGGCATCGTGAGAATCCGCAAATCAGTAATTATTCATTTCAGAATAACTTCCATTTTTAGGCTTTTATATTCAAAACTTAAACTTTCACTTTTAATGAAAAAAGATCCCTGGATATATTAACAAAATTTAATTCTCAGTACTGTTTCAGGTTCTTGAGGATGTTTCTCTCAGTACTTTGTCCTCTGCAACCTTGAGCATAAGAAGGTGAACTTGGACAGAAACCTAAAAAGATGCTTAAAGTGATACTGACACTAGAAAAATACTTTTTAAAATATGAATGTACATTAAAAGTTACTTATAGGTCATGTTGATTGTTTTTTTGCTGAGAGGTTTGTTTTTTGTAAGCAATTGTTTGTTGAAGTTTCTAAACCTGACTGTTTTGCCAGCCTGACTGTCCTCTGCCTATCAGTTAAAGTTTCTAACTAACTTTAGAACGGACTCCTGTTGCACAAATATGGCAGCCCTCTCATACAGTAACATAGGGCAACAGACAGGTAATGTAAAAGCATTGTGCAAATACTTTATGCCAAAGTTACAAGTAGCTTTCAAAGGCAATATTATAATAGATGTAAATGTAATTCCTGGTGTCAGTATCTCTTTTTTTTTTTTGAAAATCTCTTTTATTTTTCAAAAACATATGCATAGACAGACAATAAAGCAATCATTATTTTCAGTACAAAGTTCTTCAAGTGGTTCTCTCCAGTACTACTTTGTTCAGTATTACATGTATCATTATAGCCGTTTACTTATGATTGTATAAATACATTCCATGGGGCCCAGATTTGTATATGTTTCTCCACCCTGTCTGCCAATAAAGCCGTTAAATACAACAGATTCTGTGTCTGGGTAATTTTTACAATTACAGCTTGAATGTCTATAGTCTTTTGCAACCAGTGTTTAGCTAAATTGGTTCTTGCAGCAGCTAAGATTTGCCCCAATAATGTATTCTGAAGTTTTGTGAGGTCTTTGGAGGGGCAGGCCAAAAGGGCTGTAGTGGCCTCAGGGACAATACGTGTATTAAATACCTTTTCAAGAAAGTGGAAAACTTCTGCCCAATATAACTTTGCTACAGGACATGTCCACCATATATGCATATAATCCCCAATCTCTGTACAACCCATGAAGCAGGAATTAGGAGTAGAGGGATCATAGCGATGTTTCCTGGCTGGTGCAAGGTGCCAACGCATTAGAACTTTATATGTAGACTCTTTAATAGCAGTATTAGGAGATATTTTAGAGATAGAGTTCCAGATTAGAGACCATTCTTGCTGAGGTATAGAATGCCCTAAATCCTTCTCCCAGTCTAGAATATATTTGAGGGGCTCTCCAACATTCGCCGATACTAAATAGTCAGTATCTCTTTAAGGGGGAAAGTGATTAAAAGTTGCAAGCGTTATTTAAAATGGCGCCTTTAGCACTTCTCGCAATGTAAAATCAGTCGCTTGCAAATATTACATTGCACGTTAACACCTGCTCTGGAGTTTCGTTAAATATTATATAGCTAAAAAGACTTTGCTCTTGCAAAATTTAATTACATACACTACAAATGTTCACAAAAGCTTTGCTATGAAGTTGTTGAGGTCTTTAATCAGTCGAAATGAACGCAAACATGGTTGCTAACATTTGCGTCCTTGCGCAGGTTTTTTGCACTAGCAAAACATATTACATTCCCACATTAGAATGCATACACCAAAGGGCACAATGTACTGATTAGTCTCTGGATAATGGAACAGATTACAGGATTGATATTTGGGAGCAGAAATGGAAGAACTGACATTAGAAAGGACTTCTTAGTATCCAGTATTTCTCATGGCACATATTCTAGCAAACAGTAATATAATTTCAATACAGAAGCCGCTCCTATTGCGGTGGGAAAGGGCAAAGGCCCCCTCCCCCTTGCCAGTGCCTCCTGGTCTGTCAGTTAATATGAATGAAAGCAGAGGTAGCTGGATTTTATGGGTCACTCAATGTGAAGTGGGGCCCTGAAATTTGTTTTGCTTGTGTTAGCACAGAATAGAAATTATTATTTTCCTCCGGCTTAACTCTCATCATGAATGTGAACATTGGAACCACTCCAGGTTCTTACATTTTAGCCCAACAAGGCAGTCTTCCTACCACAAGATCTCTTTTGTTGCAAGAATCTTTCTGCTGGGATATAGGTGTCACAAAAATATTTTATTGTCAGATGGATGTTATTCACTCTGGTCGTACACAACAGATTTTTCAGGGTCACAAGCAGCTACTGAAAAACATCTTTGACAGACAGCTATCAAAGCTACAAAAGAAGATATAGAGGTCACTGGAGACCTAGGAGGATAGCTACAAACAGAAAGGCTTCTATTTCATGTGAAATTTGAATAAGCGAGAAGACATATTTAAGAGGTCACTGCCTTTACTGGAACAGTCCCTTGCTATCCAATGGTTCCTATGGTAACTTGATTACCAAATTTTGAATTCAAATCTTTACATTACAATATCTGATGCAAGTCCACATTACTTCCCCAATTATTTACTATTTTGAGGTACAGAAAGAGCAAATGATAATTTTCACATTAATAACAACATTGACCAATTTTCTTTATTTCCACTCAGTAGGGATGTAGCGAACTGTTCGCCGGCGAACTAGTTTGCGCGAACTTCGACTGTTCGCGTCCGCCGCAAGTTCACGAACGTCGCGCGACGTTCGCCAATAGGCGTTCGCGTCAAAATCGTCGGACCATTCGACCATTCGGTCGCTAAAATCGAACGATTTTCGTTCGATTCGATTCGAACGATTAAAATCCTTCGATCGGTCGAATCGAACGATTTTCGGATGTTCGAAGTTCGCGAACAGTTCGCGAACTGTTCGCATTTTTTGCTGGTGTTCGCGAACGGCGTTCGCGAACACATACTCGGCGGTTCGCTACATCCCTACCACTCAGCATAATGTTGTGCTTAATTTATCTACCATATACTGCAGCTCAACAATAATACCTTCCCTTTTAAATAATAGTAGTAGTACTAAACAAATGTCTTGTGGATGAAACACTTTAGGTGTCTGTGATTGTATTCCTCACCACTGATAGTATTAACAAGATTGCTTGGTAGCTTTTAAATGCTGGGTCCAGGGCAACTGCACCTGGACCATTGATATTTTATGGTGAGCAGCATTTTACTTTGATTTAAGCATTAATTGGAATTGGTAAATACTGTTAACTTTATGTGCCAGGTCTGGTCATTTTGCACCCAGACATTTCACCATAGCACTGAGTTTGTCCACCGGTGGGACTAAACTGAAGTGATCCATTTATTGTGTATTCACTGAAGAGAGTGGCAAACAACACAATATTGTATTGTTAATTAAACTTATTTAGCTTCTGTGACTTTTTTATCATGGCAGGGATGGACTTATATTTCCACACCCATGCTGTGGCAACATCATCCAGCTCCATAATATCATTAACACTAGTGGTAAATGAAGCTACTATTTTGCTTCACTAAAAAATACGTTAAACCTTGGACAAATTTGCATAAAGGTAAAGTTTCACCGAATTCTTTGTAATCAGTGGGTGTTTTTTCTTGCATTTTTCATGCTCCAAATTCATTGGAGTCTATGGACATTTTTTCAGGGCCAGATTTACTATTCAGGTGCCCCTAGAGCGGCTCCGCTCACCTCCCCATCTGCTTCTCCTCCCCATCCCCTTCCCTGTCCCCTCTCCCTCTGCTCCCCTTCCCTTCCCCATTTTCTTCTTCACCCCTGTCCCCTACCCGTCCACTCCCTGCATGTGCGCACATACATGCATTCAACTGCACTGGAGCTTTTCAAATCTCCTGTTCGCCAGTCTCCAGTGCTCGCATTTGAATGCAGCTGGGCGGCATGCTGCATCTGAAATACTGCTGCCCTAGGCCTTGCCACAAATACAGGCTTGCATTTTTTCGAAGGTTGTTTTTTTCTCGCGCCACAGATTTGCTAAAAAATTTCACTGCAAAGTTGTATCAGGCAAAAAAAATTGCTAATATCTAATTGCCACACAATTTTGCTTCCTGAGTGTCATTAAACTGGTGTATTACTCTAACATCTTTACAGGTCAACCTGTATGTAAACATTGTGTAAGAGGTACGAGCACCCCACAAGTAAATCTGTGCAATGGAACAGTTCAGCACTAACTTAAATTTTGTTTCCTGTAAGACCATATTTTCGAGGAACACTTCCTGCTCTGCTACTGTAGAGGGAACGAATGTGCACGGCTGAGGTAGGAACTTTTACATGATGCACCAGTTCACATGTGTAGGATTAAGAGAATGTTCCTGTTATCTTTCAGGTTGTAATCCATAGCCTAATGTTTTACAAACTTATTGAACATGTTCAAATGCCACTTGTATACTGTGTCCAGCACATACAGCCTGCATGGAGCTACAGACAGGAAGTTACACATGCAGAATCAGTGCAAATGTTGCACAGTTATATAATGCTGATTTCAGATCCTTTATGTTGCCTGATATAAAGTCTAGTATTTTATAAAATCCACACTTTTACATTCATATGAATGCTATTTGTTCTAGGTATTTCCAGAACATACCTCCCAACTGTCCCTTTTTCGGAGGGACAGTCCCTCTTTTGACAGCTCAACCCGCAGTCCCTCATTTGTACTGGAAAGTCCCTCTTTTCTCTGCACTGAACAGCCAGAAAAAGAAACAAAGTTTCTCACTTAATTGGCTTTTAGCAGAGAGCCCAGAACAGCTAACAGGTGCAAATAAGATACTTTGTAACAATTTTGAGACACAAAAAAACAGTTTAGATAAGGAGAAATATTTTCAAACTTTCATAACCTGCCAAAATTTTGTAAAACAAACATGTTAATTAGGGGGTGTGGCCACAGAAAGGGGTGTGGTCAAAAAATTGCTGCGCTACGTGTGGGAAAAAAAATGTTGTCCCTCTTTTTACTTCCAAAATGTTGGGAGGTATGCCAGAACAGTACAGCATTATGTTCTATTACCTGTATACTGGAGTACTTGTACAGAAGTATATATGTTTACTTCGTTTAGGAACTTTTACATGATGCACCAGTTTCCCATGTGCAGGATTAACTGAATGTTCCTGTTGTCTTTCAGATCCCTGTAGTAAATAGAATTACTTCTCTCTTACCCTACCCTCGCGCTCTGAATTCATTTTCATATGTGCAACTATTGCCTGGCTATAAATATTCTTTGTTTGAAAGTTCTTAGGTCTAGTCTGATTTCTGAATCGTTGGCCTGTTCCTGACTATGATTGCCTCCTTATTAAAGTTGGAATCCTGAATTTGGCTTCTACCTGACCCTTTTTGTGTAGTCTAAACTATCAGCTCCAAATTATATTATTTATATACATACAGTTACAGTAAATAAGTTCCATCTTACTTCGCCAGAAGTGCCAATTTCCTGCGTAAAAAATGCATTGAAGTCAATAGGCATTTTTTCTCATGTCAAAACGGCATTGTTGTCAATGGGCATATTTTCTTAAGTGTTTTTTTTTTTTTTGTGGCGAATCCATTCCTGGTGAAAAATTTTGCTCATCATTACATATGGTACAAAAACATACAAAGATATGTAATACATACACACAATATGGAGAGGGGGACATATGATTATTAGATGCTACCAGCAACAAGTCGCAGCAGACTAAGAACAACTGACAATGACAGACTGTCTAAATAAACTGAATTATCTCTAATTATTATGTATTTATTCTTGCTGCTCTTTTGAAATATTTGATTTTACATTCAGTAAGTGCATTTTTCTTATATCCATCCTAAACATAAAGTATTCAGTAGAGGATGAACTGAGTATAAGCAGAAGCAATAGCAAATTAGTAAGGTTATTTTGCTATTATCCACTACAAATATAATTAATGTATCACTACAGCATGGACTTAATGTGATAGAAATGATCATGTCTCAAAACTATTTGCTAATTCAGGCACCAGAAAATGCCAGTACAAAGCACAAGTCATAAAACTGACATTGATGCTAATGAAGCTTATTCCCTTGTGTGTCATGATAAACTAGTTTGCAGATGGGCATTCTGGACATATTAGCATCTGTTGACAATTAAGCAACGACTGATGGACCAATTGAGATGGATATAAATATATTTTACTTTTTACAGCATCCTTTAATGATTGCTTTGTTGAAAGAGCTAATACATGGAAATGTTAAAGATCAATATTAATTAAAAAGCACAATGTATTTAATAGCTTGCCATACATCTACTCAGTCACAGTAAGACATTTAACCATTGTGTGTAGCGAACAATGTGTGTGATAAATATCTTTCCATTAATTATAATCTTAAATTTACTTTAATCCCTTTAGACATGTATCATACTACATTACATTTTTTGAGCATTGTTTTTGGAATAATAGGACACAGCGGGTTACATTTAAGTTTGCAATGCTCAATGCAGTGCTTCATCATTCATTATTCCATGAGAATGGGAAGTGTACAGGATCAGGAAATGCAGAAGAATGAAGATCACTAGAACTAGAACCCATATTTACCAGAATGTTAGTAACTGAATCCACAGTCCAAGTTTGTAATAAATAGCTACTAGTTAACATTCAAAATTTACAATAATAAACTGTTAGCAGCACTACCACTATACACTACCATGTACAGTGGCTTCCCCATTTGAGGTTAATAATGGCTTATGTTGGTGCATACATAACTATCAAAGTTTAATAGCATTCAGTTAGGGACAGTGTATCCTGAGAGGTCCCTCGTATCTACTGACAAATTCTTTAATCTTTTAATATCGGAATGCTCTCAATTAGACTCCATTTTATCCAAATAATCCAATTTTTTCAAATTATTTCCTTCTTCTATGAAATGATAAAACAGTACCTTGTACAGGTATGGGATCCGTTGTCCAGAAACCTGTTATCTAGAAAATGCAGAATTACAGAAAGACCATCTCTCATTGGGGTATATTTATCAAAGAGTGAAGTTAGAGAGCTGCACAGTCTGCTAGAGTGAAATTCCAACGCTCTCCATTCATTCCTATGGCATTTTGAAAGGCATATTTATCAAAGGGTGAACTTTCACCCGTTGATAAATACTCTTTTAAAAATATCATAGAAATGAATGGAGAGCGGTGGAATTGCACTTTGTTAAATATATCCCATTGACTCCATTTTATCAAAATAATCAAAATTTTTAAAAATCATTTCCTTTTCTCTGTAATAATAAAACAGTACCTTGTACTTGATCCAAAGTATATATAATTAATCCTTATTGGAGGCAAAACTAGTCTATTGGGTTTATTTAACTTTTAAATGATTTTAAAGTAGACTTGGGGGCCGATTCACTTACTTCGAGTGAAGGATTCGAAGTAAAAAAACTTCGAATTTCGAAGGTTTTTTTGGCTACTTCGACCATCAAATGGGCTACTTTGACCTTCGACTACGACTACGACTTCGAATCGAAGGATTCGAACTAAAAATCGTTCGACTATTCGACCATTCGATAGTCGAAGTACTGTCTCTTTAAAAAAAACTTCGACCCCTAGTTCGGCAGATAAAAGCTACCGAAGTCAATGTTAGCCTATGGGGAAGGTCCCCATAGGCTTGCCTAAGTTTTTTTGATCGAAGGATATTCCTTCGATCGTTGGATTAAAATCCTTCGAATCGTTCGATTCGAAGGATTTAATCGTTCGAAGGAATAATCTGCGCTAAATCCTTAGACTTCGATATTCGAAGTCGAAGGATTTCAATTCCTAGTCGAATATCGAGGGTTAATTAATCCTCGATATTCGACCCATAGTGAATCAGCCCCTTAAGGTATGAAGATTCAAATTACACAAAGATCCCTTATCCGGAAAGCCTCAGGTACTGAGCGTTCTGGATAACAGGTTCCATAGCTGTAGTTCATCCAAACTAAGATATAAATGAATTCTTATTGGAAGCAAAACAATCCAATAGGGTTTATTTCATGTTTATTTTTTGCAATTGTTTTTCATTTTTATAATTTTTTTTTTAAACTTAAGATGTTTTATTCAAAGATACTTCACATACAAAGCAAAGAAAAGCATACATTTTTACATTACAAAGACAAAAAGGGAGAAATAAGTAACTGTACATGGTATTTCAAAACATGCCTGTCAGGGCTAAGTCTGTGTTTATGATGAAGACCAAAGAAACAAATGTATCTAGCTTTTGGAGATTGTGGGGGTATTGCTTCTTTGGAGCCATTTTTGAATATTTATCCTTGAGGTCAGCCGTGGCAGCCACCATCAGCTCAATGCAGACTATAGAGTCCAGTTGTTGAATTAGATGCTGGGTGGAAGGTGGTTTCTGCTTTTTTTCCAAGTTTTTGCTATCAATGTGACAGCTGTGTTGAGAATGTGTAACATAAATTTTTGGTTAAAGTTTTAATCCACTTTATAGTTGAAGCAGTGCCATCTGGGGTTGTAGAGGTAGATTGCATTGTGTAATGAAAAATTGTGTCTTTATTTATTTGAAAACTTCTGTCCAAAAAAGGTTTTACCATGGGGCAGAGCCACCACATATGCAGTAGCGTCCCTTGTTTGGCCACATTGCTTAAAGCAATGGGATGGATGGTTTATTTAATTTTTTTATGATAGTTTAGACTTAAGGTATAAAGATCCAAATTACAGAAAGATCCATTATCCGCAAAACCCCAGGTCCTGAGCATTCTGGATAACAGGTCCCATATCTGTATAACATATATGCAGATGAAGGGAAGAAATGTGGACCCCCTAAAAATATTGTTTTACCATTATTTGTCACATCTGTGGCACGAATATTTACTAGTTCACAGTGTGTTAAATTCATATTTTGTACTCATAATAGTTAATGATGTTACCTAGCCAGGTGTATAGAAAACACAATCAAGCCAAGATTGTATGTTTATGGTTAAGCACATGAGCTTGGTTTTGCTGTTTTATGTCCATGCAGGCACACCAGCATAATCAACTGCATAATGCAATGTTTCCTACTGTGTCATAGTTAGGGTTGCCACCTGGCTTGTCCTTTACTGGCCTGGCAGGGAAAAATGGACATAATGCCTATATTATAAAAAAGGGAACATAGTTAATAGAGATAGGAGGGCTGTTATTTTATCCCAGGAAATGTGCCAGCCCTAATCAAAGTAATTATGTTACAATAACTTTCATATGAAAAGGTAATAAATGTAAAAAACTTGTAAACTCTGGGTGCAGAAATAATTAATGTTTAATTGTAACACATACACTGAACACTAGAACTATGCAAAATCTAAATGAATTATGTGCGAAAGAAAATTGTTCACACAAAAGGAAAATTCTTTGCACGTTGCCTACTTATTCTGTTAATGACTTTACAACGTTCCAACCACAAATGTACTGATAAAGCATTATTATGCTTTTAGCCTTTCTACTTTAACACATTGTCTAAAAGCTTGTGATACAAAATGGACACTGGAAAAAAATATTGTTACTGCTTATAAAAAAAAATGTACTGGCTATAAAAAATTACAAGAAAAATGGGCAAGCGCTTAAATGCTAGGAATAGGATAATACTGGCCAATTCAATTAAATTCGAAGGAAAATACACATAAAACATACAGACTGGCAAAAACTATGTGGCATCTTGCAAAAAGAACAGCTAGATTTAATCTGTCGGTAAAGACTAAGCAAGCAGTTATTTCTATTTCTGATTTTCCACTGTGCATATTGAAGAGTGTCTATGTATGCTTTTAGGTCAAAACCAATAAAAGATAGAATAATGTATAGCTAATAGTCATTGCCATGAATTTGCACTGATATTCTGCATTTTGCCACTTGGTAATTTTGTTCATGAAAACTTTGACTTCAGTGTACTTTGTGCATTGTATTATATCTAATATTGCACAAGTCAATTGGGTATGCTGGTAGCACTGTGTGAAAGGAACAGTTACACCAAAAAAAGGAAGGGAAAATATTATGTACTGTTGCCCTGAGCTGCTAAAACTGATCTGTTTGCTTCAGAAACACTACTAGTTCATATAAACAAGCTGCTGTGTAACAATGTAGGAAATTGAAAAAAGGCTATATGGCACAGGTTAAATAATAGATAACAGATAACATCATGTTCTACAGAGCTTATCTGCTATCTGCTGTGAGCCTTTTATCCTTTGAATAGCTGCCCCTATTGCTACACAGCAGCTTATTTATATAAAAATAGTAGTGTTTCTGAAGCAAACCCAGCAGTTTACCAGTGAAGGGCAACACTGCATTATATTTTTATTACTTTAAAAAAAACTTTCATTTTTTGATGTTACTGTTCCTCTAAAGGGGATCCATCACTCAAAAAAAGTGTTCAAAATCCTATTTTATCACATTAGTCAAGCAAAATGAACTTTAATTACACAATGTAAATTGTTTGAATTTTGTTTCCTTAAGGCTGGAAATTATAGCAAGCAGGCAGGAGCCATTTTGTGGACACTGTTATTAAGGCAAGCCTTGCATCATCTCAAAATCTTGTTTGTGCACCAGAATGGTGGACCCGATGTTCATCCCCATGCCCTGGTTACACAATTAAATGGTGAAGAGAAAAGGGGGAATGTGTGGAGAGCAGTAACATCTAGGAAGTGCTGAATGGAAAGTAAAAGTAATTGTCTGCCCCGCCTCTATGCCTAATAGCTGAGATTTTTAAATAAGCTTACAACAGCTATGAATGCTTTTATTAAAAAATAGAAATTGGATTTCATGTTTAATTTGAAAAGGACTTTTATTATAGAGATCTTTGTGTCTGGGTGACAGGTCCACTTTAAGCTGCATCTAATACTGATGGCAATGCAGAATTCTTCTGAAAAAGGCAACTTCAACTTACCTACATTTAGTAATATTCAAGTAAAGTGTATTGATCAAGTTTTTTTGGGATGCCATTTCCACCCAAATACAAATCTGACACTAGAATTTACATGACTCCTATTGTTTAATCTCAGTTCTTCGTTGTAAGGGTCTTTCAGTCCAAATTCTCAGTCCAAGTCTTATTGGCATTGTCTATTAAAGAGGTGGTTCACCTTCAAGTTAACTTTTAGTATGCTATAGAATGATAGTCCACATCATGTTTTTAACCTTAACAATATGGTAGAGTACACTGGGATTTGTAGTCCATCAACATATTGTAGAGCAATATCGATATTATGTGCCGGTGGTGCAATGCCACTCTATCTCCTACAGTCCATCTGTACATGACTCTTATCCCGAAGAGAGCTGCAAAAATATATTTCAAAAGTTTCAATCTGTAGTAATTTAATGTGGTTCAGAAAGAGTCATGCAAGAGTTTTCTAAGACAATTACAATGAAGATGGTATTAAAGCATTGTTTAAAAACATCATCACACAGTGTGATTTCTACATTATCTGGCAAAAGCTAATAGCAAGAGAGGGTGCTGCTAGAAGCAACCTATTCCGCTTGCTGGGTAACAGCAAATGGAAAGAAAATTATCATCAGTTAATTTCAAGTCTAATATACATAGCTAATTACTTCTTGGAATTCTTAGTGAGTTTGATTCAGTTCTGCAGGCCTGCTGTGTAAGTCTCCGCTGACTTCTTCTCTCTGGTATCATTGAGGGCTGTGATTGTAAGATTCACTAAATACTCAGATTGATAAAACCCACTGTTCTTATTTCCCCCTGCAGTTAAAACACATGCCTTCTACTAGTAAAGTGGAAAAGTTGCAGTGAAAAACACCTATTGACTTCCATGTGTTTTGACATCAATTTGCTCATCACCATCTATAAACACTAAAATTAATATGGCTAGAAATGTTGAATTCTCTCATCTTTTATTAGTCTATCTTTTGCAGATGCTCAGTGTTTTGGGCTGTAGTTAACACGCCAAGTCATCAGAATTCAACAAACAGAAAATGAGGCATGTCATAGAAGCTGATGCTACAGAGCTGGTTGATATATTCTGATACAGAATACTCTGGTTTCTGAGCTGTCTAGCATTGTTTTTATTTTTTATTTTATATAAGCCTAGTATTGTGACATCTATATATTATGGGGGTTATTTACTAAAACTCAAATTTATCTTGTTTTATTTTTGTTAAACCAAGCTCGACCAAACTCCCATTCACGATTTTATCTTATTTATCAATACAATAACTTGAAAAGTTGGGTAGGGAAAGAACTCTATATAACCGAGTGAAAACTCAAATCATACAAATTTTTCGGATTTGATACTCAAATCGCTTGATTTTTTTGGATTATTGCCAAAAACCCCACATTATTGGCACTATTGGACGAAACCCAGTGCAGATCATGATATCTTAAATTTTAAAAGGGACAATGACATCTGCCATTGACTTATACATAGTGATGGGCGAATTTATTCGGCAGGCGCAAATTTGCGTTGAATTTCCGCAAATTCCGCGTCGGAATTGTCGCCGTCAGAATTTGCGTTTCGCTAATTTTTCACCGTTTCGCAAATTCACTAATTTTATGGCGAAGTGAAATGGGAGAAATTCGCCCATCACTACTTATACATGCACACCAAATTAAGAGATGAACCAGAGCTAAACAGCTTGAGGATACGCAACTCACAAACGTTTAAAATTCTACAGCCCTGATACATTTTTCTTTCTCTGATGTTCAGCCATCAGTAGTTCTATCTATTTGAGATACCCTACACCAGGGGTAGGCAACCCGCGGCTCCGGAGCCTCATGTGGCTCTGCTTTCAGCGGCTCTGTCTTGTGGCTTTGCCTGTCATGTCGTCCATGTCCGGACTGAAAATTAAAATAGGCCCTGGCATTTCAGGCACACAGAGGCCCAATCAGCCCACACCAGCCCACTAAATACTGACTTTCTATGGCACCTTATAGTAGCCCCTCTGGCATTTGCCAGAACCCACAGATTGTCAGTCCGGGTCTGATGTCGTCTAGGTGCCCCTGCACCAGCTGGCGGCTTCTTGAGTGTGAGACCAGGAAGCCGCCAGCACGTACCAGGAGTGACAGGCAAGATCGAGCCGTAGCAGGATGATTCATCATGGTCCTTACAGCGGTCACACACTCAAGACAAGAGAGGGAAGATCAGCATGGAGCTTCAGAAACAGAAGTCACATTAAACAGATGAGAACACAAACATTAAATAGGGCTATTCAGTGCTTAATTTATTTCAAAGTAGGCTTACACATACACACTGCACTTCTGTTTGTTGTATTCTGTTGTTGTAACATTAAAAAAAGTTAAAACTTTTAAAAATTTTGCGACTCCAGACTATTTTTCTCTAGTGGACGAGGGGTGCAAAATGGCTCTTTTGATAGTAAAGGTTGCTGACCCCTGCCCTACACCATATCAGATGCCAAACTTAGGCTTGCAGAATTTTAAACGTTTGTGAGTACCCAATCTTAAACCCTAGAAAGTGTCACTGTTTAAAAGTATTTGTAAAGGGTATATAGACCCAAAAGGTCAGAGCACTTCCCCTAATTGTGAATCACATAAAGTTGTGCAATAGATCCTGGAATAACTACAATATTTTAGGCTATTTTGTTGTTGTCTATCCTCAAGCTGTTTAGTGCTGGTTTATCTCTTAATTTGGTGTGGTTGATATATCTGAGGGAGAAGGGAATTCGGGACTGGCTGAGGAAGTGAACTACAAAATTCCTAGACATTTCTTTATATTTTTACTGACTTTGCATGACCTGAACAGGTTTGAGTGGGTGAATTTGTGGATTAGGAGTTTTTGCAGCTTCAGGGTGTAATAAATCTCAAAAAATTAAAGTTTTTTCTACTCTAAAAATCTGTGTTTTTGGCCAAGAAATCACAACCAGAAAAAAAATCGAGGTTTAGTTAATAACCCCTATATGTATACCACATATTGCAAGATTGTTCCTAAACTCAGGAGACTGACAGCAGCAAAGAGTATGTGCTGTTAAAGGAAAACTGTACCCCCAAAATGAATACTTACATCATATTAAGTGGCATATTAAAGAATCTTATCAAACTGGAATATATGTCAGTAAATATTGCCCCTTTACATCTTTTTTTTACATTGGCGTCCAGGGTCCCCCATAAAAGTTTTTTAAAACACCATTGGTGGTCAGAGCCCCCCACAAGTAAAATAAAAATCATTGGTGGCTAGGGCCCCCCTTATAAATAAACATTGGCACCAGAGCCCCCCATAAAAGTTTTAAAAAAACATTGCTGGTCAGGGGCCCCATGGAATATTTTTAAAAAACATTGGTATTCAGGGGCCTATAGTGTATTAAAATAATACATTGGTGGCAAGGGGTTTAATAAAATAAAATTTAAAAAAAAAACTTTTCATGGCTTTGGGTATTTTCATGCCTTCTGCTTCATTCGCGACTTCGGATCGGATAGGAAACATGTTGGAGGCACATATTTTCACTGCTAAAAGACTTGTCTCCTGACCTTGGCTGTTATAGAATCCCATAACATAAGGGCTATCCATAATCAAAAATTCAATAGAGCAATCTTGCTGGGGCAAGGAAATTGGCAGCCAAACAGATACGGCTGTGAGATGAGGCAGGGGAGCCACACAAAGTAGAGCAACCAGGAGCATCCACCTCTTTCTAGAAGGCACCAGAACCAGCAGCATCCTACTAACCCTTCCCATTTTGATTTTATTTGGTTTCACTTTTTGAGTAATTTCTGACAATTATTTTACAACTTATTGTTTGCTTTACAAATTTACATATATGTCTGTTAAAGAATGGAAAAAGGTGTTTACAACCATTTCTGTCATTTGTAAAATATATGCCAAAGTGCTTGTGTCCATATGTATCCTCACTGTCAACTATATTTTAGTATGTAGTATTTTACTATTCCCCTGGTTATCTATTAGAATATTTTATGATCCAATATAAAGGTGTAAGACCACCATTAAAATGGGTGTGGGGTTCTACAACCCTATATAACTTTGACATTACTTTCTGCAATCTTGTAGATATCTGCTCTATGGAAGCTGTATTAGAGAAGAATCTGCCTGTGGGACCAGTTCTTTGGCCAGGAAACACTTTTCTCTAGAAGTGCATCCATGCAGGTAGGCTCCAGCTTTTGGAGAAAATAATAAAATTTATATAGTTAGGACCATCATATGGGGGTTCTCTTGACTTGGGTGGCTTGTTAATTTTATGATCATAAACAGGAGATGAAAAGGTTCTAGGTTTTTAATGTTGGACAAAATGGTGCATTTTATTACATATGGGAATAAGTATATATTACATTCACACATACTGTACAACATAATTTACAATCACAAAGAGCCAAAATGAACATTCTGATAAACAACATGAAAGTGCACACATTAACACAAGGGAGGCCTGGAATTGTCTTCAGCTTGGATGTGGGGTAGTTCCAGGATTCCACTAAAAAGTTGCAGTAATTTTTGCATATGGACTTGCATCAAGCAATGCACACCATTCAAACAAAAATACAAGGGAATTCACATTTACCACAACCTGAGAGTGATTGGCCAAACAGAGGCTAATTTAAATCTTTGTTGACACATTCAGCTCAAGCTACAATGTTCCCATCCTAAATGGGTTCACACAATTACACTGGAGGAAACATGGAGCTATGCATCCAGAAATTGTTGCTTGCACAATAAGTCACTTTAGTTATCAGGAGCCAACTTTGTATGTCTTAGGAGTGTAGGAGGAAAGTGAAAAAGTCAGAGGCATGGGGAGAACATACAAACCCATTTACAAATAATGTTGTAGAATCAAACTTTGGATACACATCAAGGCAGCAATGTTAACCACTGTTCCAAAAATATGAGAGAGTTGCATTTGTGTGGAACATCATGGAACATTTATGTCTCCTTTAACAATATATTTTTAATGTTCCATAACTAAAGCTATCAGGATGCTTCAACCTTTGATATTGTGTTGGATTAAGATGGATTTTGTAGTCCAGCAAAATTTGGGATACGATTTTAGAGATAAGAGTTTACATTTCTTGTGACAAATAATAATATTCTGGTGTATGCTGAGATTTGTAGACTAGCAAATGTTTGTTTTTTTGTTCATATGGCAGAGCTTATATTTCCTTTAATACTTTTTGATGTAACAGGACTACAAATGTCAGTACGGCCCTATGTTGGGGTATACTGTGACTTGTAGCACATCTCGATGGAGCAAATCTCTAAGAGGAATTTATGTTTCAAAGAATATAACTGAATTTTTACATCCTTATTTACTGAAAAATGCTAGCACTTACATGTGAAACACTTTTATCTCTATTTCTTTCTTTTAAAAAAGTTGTAAATACTTTTTCAAAGGTAAAATGTACTTAAATTGTGCCATTTGAGTGTCAGATATGGTTCATAATATGTACCTGTCAAAGCCATAGAATACAGAACACATCTCTCCAATAGGACTTCAACATTTCCACAGTCTGAATGCATACAAAAGCAAGGTGTTAGACATTCAAATACTGAAGCCTTGGAAATGTAAAATTATTTCCATTTAATAGTCGCAAAAATAGTCATGTTGATTTGTACAAATGGCCCAGCAAGTATTTATTTACATTTCATTACTTTTTAAAAAGACACATTTTATACACTTTACAAAGCTTTTAATTTACCATAATGGAGACTCAAGCCTCTCAATTCAAGCACGGTTCCAAATCACGGTTATTCATTTTATTTATAAGCATCTTCTGTAGTGCTGCTTCTTAGGTCTGTGGTGATAGTGTGTGTGTTTATATATACATATATATCTCCTATGGTTTATGGTAGTTAAGGATGTCCAGTCTACTTTTAAACATACAGTATTTCCCACTGATTACTGGGAAAAGAGAAAGATATATTGCCTTCCACCCCAGCTCTTATACGTAGAGGGTAGAAGAAGGGTTAGCAGTAAGAATCTTAGACCATACATTTAAATTAAATAGTGGATTAGCGCCTAGGATCCGCTATTTTATATATGTGATTTTTGTATGCAGCTGAGAAACTGAAAGGATCGGCAAGAGAAAACAAACCTAAAGGACTAGCTAATCTTATTTTTTTCACGTATTTATTGCTTTAGTCCACACATTGTTTGCTATTAGGCAAGAACCCATATGAATTTGGTTAAAGTGTAGCGTCAACGAGAGTATATTATACAGTAAAGTACAGCATTTATGGGTCCCTAGTGAAAACCCATTTGTTAGACCAAGCTGATATCACAAGCAGCTACTTTTTTGATGGTAAATCATTTCATCATTTCATAAGTAAGTTCCTTTATGTTCATTGGAAGAAGAATAGTGTTTGCCAGTTCTACCATATTTCACTCACTTTTTGTAATACATTTAACAAAAAGAACCTTGATTCCAGTATTGTTTTTTATATTTTCCTTTTGCATCCAGAAATAAATATAGTTGAAGACAAAAGATAAGTAGAAGAATCTGGGCAGCTTGTAATCCACTGAAATTTGTATGATAATATTTCACCATCTTTTTTATTTCTGAGCTATGACATAAACACAACAGCAGTATGATCATAAACCTCACCATTGTTGAATACTGCTGAAAGTGGCATCATTTACATTGGAACTGTAGTGGGAGATGTTTAGTTGATGCAGCTCCAGCCAGTGACTTGCTAAATCTTTAGTTCCATCATAAATATTTTATTTGCAGGTTTGCAACTGAATAATTTCAGTAACATCTAGGAATTTCACATCTAAAAATGTCAATGAATATTAGAGATGACACTTCGGAATAACTGAATATTTTTTGTTAGGACTAACTAGTGTGTATTTTAGCTAAAACGTAGAAGAAAATAATAACATGCTATGATGCTGTCACTGCATTCTGGGTTTTCTTTTGAAAGACTGTTCATCATTTCTCATAATCTTATATAAATTTGTCCTAATAAATTATGGAATAAGATTTGAGCTGCCATATACTTTAATATTGATGGAATGAATGGTGTGTTATATACCATTATCTGTGAATATATTGTATTTTTGTGGGAATAATATTTGTTATCGGAAGAAATAAAACAACTGACATGAATTGTGAAGTTGTTGGTAATAAATATTTTTTGTACCATAAAGTTGACATGTAAGATAATTATATTACTTTCAGTCTGTGTATGAAAAAATGGCACCACTCAATGCATAGAACTCTACATGCTGAAATATTTATAAAACAACAATACATGTCAGCAGAAAAGGGGAGAAATGTTGCATACTGCTATTGGATTCAAAAGCTTGTTTATTATAATGGCATGGGCAAAAGACAGTAGGGGTCACTTATTACTGCCTCTGCTGCAAGTACACAAGCACTAGGCGGAGCAAAAGCACACCTCGTAGTGCTGCTGAGGAGTGCTGCATTTTGCACCTTGTGCTGGATAAAAAAAAGGCACCCCTGTCCTTAAAGCCTGCCAAACAGGGCCCTGTTGAGGTCTGTGCCCAAGGTTTCCCTTAAAGGAACAGTAAAACCAAAAAAAACTTTAACGTAATGAAAATATAATGTACTGTTGTGCTGCACTGGTAAAACTGGTGTGTTTGCTTCAGAAAGACTGAAATTATTTATATAAATAAGCTGCTGTGTAGCCATGGGCCAGCCATTCAAAACTGAAAAAGGAGAAAGGGCCAGGATACACAGCAGATAACAGATAAGCTTTATAGTAAACAATGGGATTCTTCAGAGCTTATCTGTAATCTACTGTGTATCATGTGCTTGAATGGCTGCCCCATGGCTACACAGCAGCTTGTTTATATAAATTATAGTAGTGTTTCTGAAGCAAACACGCCTGTTTTACAAGTGCAGGGCAACAATACATTATATTGTCATTCCTTTATTATTTACTTTTTGGTGTTACTGTTCCTTTAAGGAGAACCTTGGGCACAGGCCTTACATGTCTGAATGAACCTCAAGGTAGGTGATGGGTAGGGGACAGAAGGGAGGAAGTCTAAGTGCCTTCCACTTACAGCAGTGATCACAAGTGCTCCCCAGAGTAGATAAAGCTATGAACCATCTTCCAGGTTTATTACCAATAAATAATTATGAATTCAAATGTTTTGTGTGCTATAACAAATGAAGGTAGATCATGAACCCTAATAAATGATATATTCTCAAAAATATAACCCATGTACCTGCAGAAGCCATTTGCTCCCCTTCAAAAGCCGCATATGCAGGTGGCGGGGGAGGATCTAGTCCACAGATTGAAACCAAGGTTTTATATTTTGATCACAGGTAAACAGGTTAGGGACCGCCGTATGGGGTTTACCTTGACGTGGTATGGCTGATCACCAATTTTATGATCATAACTTTGTAACAAAAAACCCTGTTTTTCTTTTTTTTAGACAGGGGATTATTGTATTTAAATATGTTTTTATATGGCCTTAGGAGTGCACCCACAACCCTCCTCTTGCAACTTGAATACATTGCAATATATGGACAAACAATCCCTGTTTGTTTTGTTTTTAATAATGTACTTCAGAAACTTTAGATATTGAGCTCTAACAACTTTTCCTAGGATCTTTTTAAAATTTTAATAAGTTCAATGAGTAGTTGCACTATTCAAAGAGGTCAAAGACAGATATATTTTTAATGCTTAAATGGGTTGAATGACTTTCTTGTGTTAGGTATTAAAATAGCCTGCTACAATTGTTACAGTCGTTTACCATTAATGATTATCATATAGGATTCAAATATGCACAATCTGCATCTTGCCAAGTTCAGACTCTTACATTAGCTGCCAAAGTGCTGCAAACTGACTCATTACTGCTTAAATCAGATGGAACACAAATTGCCTTTTAAGTAACTATTGTGAGTATTCCGCCTTACTGCTACTTAGTAACTTCAGTTTTTATCAATATATTTTTTAATGCAAGGTATATTCAGCACTTGATGCAACTTTAAACCAGCATCTACAGTTTGACTGTTTAGATCAGCATAGAGAAGCATTTTGTAATAGAATATAAATTAAATATTGCATTAAAAGAGAGAGAGAACAAGTATAGTCAACAAGAACAATGGGGATTTCTTTGCCTATTTGGTCAGACATGCTGTGTGTGTTAAATGTGGCTATTTTTCACCTATTACGTTTTTTTTAAGAATTTAGTGTTTTTGTCAGTTGTGAAAATTTGCATGACCGTGTGCTAGAATTTTGCCATGCCTTTTGTTTTTCTGGCCAATGGCATTAAGGGGCCAATTCATTAACTTCGAGTGAAGGAATAGAAGAAAAAAAACTTTGAATTTCGAAGTATTTTTTTGGCTACTTCGACCATCGAATGGGCTACTTCGACCTTTGACTACGACTTCGACTTCGAATGGAACGATTCGAACTAAAAATCGTTCCACTATTCGACCATTCGATAGTCGAAGTACTGTCTCTTTAAGAAAAAACTTCGACCCCCTAGTTCGCCACCTAAAAGCTACCGAATTAACCCTCGATATTCGACCCTTGATGAATTTGCACCTAAGAGTTATACTATACTTTTTTATGGTGTTAGAAAACTCAACATTATTATAAAAAAATTCTGAGAAAATGCCCATTGACTACACTGTATTTGACAATGAATTTCTCCATTTTGTACATTTTAAAAAATTTCCAACAAAGCAAAATAGGACAATTTTGCTTGTCACTAGTGTTAAACAATGAACAAGTTAACATCATTTTTCTCTCTCTTTCTTTCTTTCTTGTAAATATTTTCTCTATTGGAGACACTATCATAAAACTTGCTTGCCCCTCCCAACCAATAACATGAGATATAAATATATAGTATTGTCCTCTTACATTTATAAAAAGCCATATTTATAGTTATAAAAATAAATGATGTGACCAATCTAATATAATTTTGAGAAACAAATACAATAAAATCGAAATATAGTGCGATCCACAGAAAAAGGGTTTATCCACACTTCAGGTTGGCTAAACTGGCTTTTGTGGAAAGAAATCTGTGTTTTAGAAAATCTTTAGTAGCAAGGGTATTAATTCTTCCATGAAACAAGAAAGATTTGATACCACTGGGTTATAAGATTGCATTATATGCAGCCTGTTATTTAGAAAGACATTCAATCCATTTGATCTAGACTATAAAAATTATATCAGCACATGCATTACATATAAGGAAATAGCTTTAGAAGTACCTTACTGGAGATATCGTCCCTTCATGGTAACAAATCCGATCATTTTTACTAAGGGCACGACATTGTAACAATAATGGACAAGAGTAAAGCCGATTTTAACATTGACTGAAACTGGACTGCTTTAAAATGTTGTCAAATAAAAATGAAAATGTTCCATAAGAGTGCAACAAACGACACATATTTCACTGCACTGCAAAAAACATTGCAAATAACCATATGTAGTTTACAAGAAAATTTACAAGCTATAATTAGTTCCCCTACATAATATCTATTATATACACTGTGTTACATAGGACACATACAGTATATCAATAATATATATACTATATAGAGTTGTGTTGCCATGAGTGCTCCGGTGTGCTTTGCGGAAGTTTGACCTTGAAGCTCTTTACCCTTTCATGTATTGGACTACTCCAATAGTAGTTATACATAATAAAAGTGAGATGTAAACTGAATAAAAATTCTCAAAAATAAGATTTTGCATTCGCACTAGCCAAATGACAAAACACACTCTTTTTTTCCCGTTGGAAGTTAATTTGCATTGTGTACCCATTGTTTACCCAGTGTATCTTTAATAGTAACACCAAAAAATAAAAGCGTTTTAAAGTAATTAACATATAGTATATTGTTAGTATGCACTATAGTTTATATAAACAAAACTTCTGTGTAGCCATGGGGGCAGCCATTCAAGCTGAAAAAAGGAGAAAATGCACAGGTTACATAGCAGATAGATAAAACACCATTGTATTCTAATTGGCTTTATCTGTTATCTGCTATATATCCTTTGCTTTTTATCCTTTTGCCAGCTTACATGAATACCCCGGTGGCTACACAGTAGCATGTTAGTCTTTCTGAAGCAAACACAATTACTTGAAAACAAATTGTTTGTGAAGATTCTCATTCACCCAGGTCATGGTATATCTATAGAAATACTTCAAATCAACTGGACTTGCTGTGGGTTTTTTTTCCTTGAAGACGTTTCACCAGTCAAACAACTGGCTTTCTCAATTCAGAATAGCTTGTAAATCTTCTTCAAGAATACATATGCCCTGGAAAAATAGTTTAAAACACTTTCATTTTTTGTGTTACTGTTCCTTTAACTCATCTACACTCTCTATACTAGCTCTAAACTCAATGTTGTGGACACCATTATGATCCAGCATAACACTCACTGCAAACCCCACCACCAAACTTACTATTTAACATGTTGACCATTGCTTTAATTTAGAGGTATTTGGATACTTTTGTTCTAGATTCCTTTGGAGTCCATGATTTAGTTAGGGCCTCCATTAACAAGGTTGCAAATATATGAGTCATATTAAGTTTTTCTGTTATACAGTAGTTTTAATATAAGCTAATGCAACAAATACCTGTTGACCCCAGTTCCAGGTCCCCTTGGATCTAGAACTAGGGTCTGCGGTTTTAAAAACTCTGCTTTTATACTCACATATGCTTTATATAATTTGAACTCAGCTTTCTCAGCACAATAAAATCCTAGTCTTATTAAACTTTAAATACTATATTTTATTTGGTCACCATGGGGCAGAAGAGTAAGAACATTTCAAATGATCTCATACCTCTTAATATCCTCTGTTCAGGCCTGTTTACACATTGTGCTAAAATCTTTAATACTTTTGGTTATGGCATTTCCTCCATTTTACAAGCATGTAGTAAAACAGAAATACAAAATAGATGGTGAGGATCTTAAGCAATGATGAAGCTTAGGCAATGTATGAACAAATGCTCTCATCATCTGTCAATCCATTAAGTCTTATGTAAAACTTACTTTGCATATCTGTGATTATACAGTATGTGAGAAATGGTTATTTCGGCTGCTTCTTTGTTTGTTCAGATCAACAGACAATCGCCATATGAATATAAAAAATATACGGGCGCATTTACCAAAAATGGCAAGGTCCAAGGCAAGGAACATCACACTGTGTGCAGCACAGCCTGTGTGGGAGTAGGGTGGCACAGTGGTACGACTGTATAAAACTATACAATTTCCGGTAAATGCTATGTTCATAGCACAAACTGTTAAGGAACCATTTATAATATACTATATATGCAGAGGCAGACTGGGTCTCCTAGGGCACACCAGAAAACAGGCATTGAGGGCCCACTCTCACAACAATTGCTCTAGACAGTGCTAAATATAATAGGTGTCATAAAAACCGATAGTTGAAGTAAGAAGGAGCTGATAGTAATTGTCCTTGGAAACTAAGGCTGGGGCCCAAAGGGAGATCCTCTGGTACTCTATATACAGTTACTATAAAACTAATAACACTTTCAGAGAAGGGAATGAAACAAGATAATTAAGTCATTATCTTAAAACACTGATGCCACAAACAAAACACTGATGAAAAAATATATTTAAAAAAACACCTATAACTGAGTATTATTGAGTCTCCACATATGTTGTGTATTGGCGAGAACCTAAAAAGAAATTTTTATTGTTTCCTATATATTTTTTTAAGTATAATATACTTAAAAAAAGGTTATTCTAATTTTTGCATTCTCAAAAACATGGGAACTGTAATTGTCATTGAATCAGAAATATTAGAGTAATTGTGTTGCCTTTTTTTAAGTGTTCTAGTATAGGCAGGTACTGAAATGGGACTGTAGCTCTACACATTAGCATTAGCTATCAGGCTAGAGTATACTGTGCTGGAGGAAGTCCTGCTGTTTCCACTTATCTTATTCTTCAGCAAGTGTCATCCTGCAGTTTCCATTACAGAATGCAATCAGTTCATCTCACCATCACTCTACCTCGTCTGATTTTCTCCCACTGTATGGTCTCTGCTTAAAGGACGATTCAACAATCTTCCATTATCTACTCTTATGTGATTTGCTTTTTTTTTCATTTCATTACTTTAATTGTCTCTATGACATAAACTCCATTAAATTTTTCTATGAATAACTAATTGCATATATTTTTCCCTCTACTGCTATAAGATATCATTTTGCAGTAGAGTATAATCATAATGATCAATAGATTATTTGAATAGTGAAATTAACTTTTCTAATTTAAAATGTATTAAACACATAAAATGTTTTTGATACAGACATATGATTTGCACTCCCGTAACAGATCAATAATCCTATTCTTCATACAGTGTGGGCTTAATGGAAACGTAGGTGTATAGTATGCACATTTACAGATGAGAATGGAAGAAATACAGCAGAAGTTATAATTCCCGCTACAAGTTTTCAAGTAAAAAAAGGTGCATTATGCATACTGCTATGTAGCACATATGAATTAAAAGTGACTAACAGAGCTTGTGCAGTATAACATGTTACTCCTCAACCTACAGCTCAGACCAAAACAAGTCTCTTACCAGAGTTCGACTCTGAAGATCCCATTCTGCCTTCCACCTCATCTCTGTCTAAATTTTGGCACTGGCCACGCTACCAAGTGGAATGCATAAACTGCAGCTTCAGTAAACCAAACTTAAAGGAACAGTAAACCCAGAGAATACAATTTTTTTAGAAGTATGCCAATATAATGTACTTTTGTCCTGCACTGGTAAAACTGGTGTGTTTGCTTCAGAAACATAACTATAGTTTATATAAACAAGCTGCTGTGTAGACATGGAGGTCAGCCATTCATGCACAGGATACTTAATGCATCTGTAACGTTGACAGCGGGTAGATGCTGTAACAGGAGTTTCACACTTGGAAGTGGGTATGGTGGAAGCCCAGGGGGATAGCCATAAACAATTGTAGAGGACATAGTGATATTGCAGGTTTAATGGTAAAAGAAGAAAACAGGAACAGGCAAAAATCAAATACAAGGTCGAGACAAAGTGATTACCAGGAATGGAACAAGATCACAGGAACACTGGGATTTCAGGAACAA
Organism: Xenopus laevis; assembly: GCF_017654675.1. Classification (NCBI taxonomy): domain Eukaryota; kingdom Metazoa; phylum Chordata; class Amphibia; order Anura; family Pipidae; genus Xenopus; species Xenopus laevis. Next base: position 84,647,868 of record NC_054379.1, read on the forward strand.
GGAACAAAGGTTATCCAGGAACAACAAACAAACATTCAATGACTCAGCCCTGAGCAAGTCTCAGGGCTCGGTTTATAAAGGGCAGGTAATTGAAATAGAAAACACATGAGGGTAGCGAGAGGAGAGGAGACAAACTGGGAACAGGCAGATATACAGGAACATTAATGAAGAAGTCAGGCCCAGCCCCAAGAGCCTCCAGTGGCTCACGTGGTAAGTCCATATATATATATATATATATATATCTATATATATATATATATATATCTATATATATATATATATATATCTATATATATATATATATCTATATATATATATATAGATATATATATAGATATATATATATATCTATATATATATATATATATAGATATATATATATATATATATATATATATATATATATATATATATATATATATATATATATATATATCCAAATTTTCGTGAATCAAGTCACCTTCATTTGAATGAATCTTTATGTCTAAAGTTTCGGCCCCCCTTGGGGTCGGACACAAAGATTCATGCAAATAAAGGTGACTTGATTCATGAAAATTTGGAGTGTGGTTCTATCTGATTAATTATAAATATAGATAGATAGATAGATAGATAGATAGATAGATAGATAGATAGATAGAATGGCACAGGCAATGTTGGGTGTATTTTAAAATGGTTGTGCACCTTTCAGATAACTGTTAATATGATGTCGAGACAGTTTGCTATTGGTTTTAATTTTTTATTATTTGAGGTTTTTGCATTTTTATCTTTTTATTCAGCAGCTCTCCAGTTCGCATTATCAACAATCTGGTTGCTAGGGTCCAAAATACCAAAGCAACCATGCATTGATTTCAATAAGTGACTGGAATAGGAATATGAGAGAGCCTGAATAGAAAAATCAGTAAAAAAAAGTAGCGCTAACAATAAACAATGAAAAACAATTAATAAGCTTCTTAGAATTGGCCATTTTATAACGTACTAAAAGTTAACTTAACATTGAACTACCCCTTTAATTTAACTTGTTTACACACCTTTATAAATATGCCCATAAGTTGCATTAATAACTCTTTCATAGAAGATTGATTTAAGAAAGCAACAAGCTCGTTACATTTAATCAGACAAATACATTGAATTATTTTTAATTAAAGATTGATAGTTCTCTGTTCTGACCTTGTGTCTCAGCTAAAGCTGCAGCATATGATTTTCTTCTAACTGTGTTACCAAGGTTATACTTATGTAAATATGTATTATATATGTGTGGGTGTGTTTGTGTGTGATAAAATAATTTAAAAATATGAATTCAACAAAAGTGATTCAACACATCTACATATTTAATATACTTTTCAGCACAGAAAAAATGGCAAACATTCAATCCGCTTTAAATATATCAAATATTGACATGAATATGAGTCTCTCCTTATTAATTCCTACCTCCCCTCTTACAAACTTAGATCAGGGCTGTACAATTGGCAGCAGATGGGTTGCATCTGGCCCAAAGGTGCAATATCTATAGCTTTTATTATTTGCTTCCACTTCAGATAACTCATATACCAACATTACCTGAAAGGCTCTGAAGGGACCCATGCGGGGACTAGATAAAAATAAGTATATTCAAACAGCTGCCAGCTTATCAAGGGTTGTGAAGTTGGAGCAAAGTATAGTATTAGTCGTGCTGTAGAAATAAGCGCTCCAAAAGTATGTAAAATCAGAGGGATTTGCAGTGGAAAAACGTCAAAGTAAATAAAGAACTTGAAAAAAAATGGAAGAAGTAGAAGGACAATAGTTAGTGGTTTTGCAGAAGAAAAAAAAAAGCAACAATAATGTGGCATCAGAAGATGGTAGGTGGTACACAGAGAAGAATAAGCAAACGTTAAAGGTAATGGAATCAGGGGAAAAAAGGAGGCAAATGAATAAGGGGTTTACACCTCTGTTGACAATGCTGCTCTGGAGCAAGCCTAAGAAGTTGAGAATGGATGAGCAAAAGTTGTGGTGGAAAATTAAGTGCATATCACATAAAAACTGTAGTTTACTGAAGGGGAAGAATGGGAAGTAAATGTAGAAATATAGGAGAAGGAACGTTAAAAAGAGGTGAAAATTCTTTGTAGCCTCTCAGACAAAAGAGGGAGAAATGGAAAGTAAAAGGGATATGAGTAAAGAGAGGAAAAAGGGAAAAAAATTAAGAATGAGAAAAGTAAAGAAAACAATAGAAACAGGAAATTCAAGAAAAGTACGTATGGCCCTCCCTAAGAAAGTGGCAAATGCTGCCTGCCATTTGCTGATGCTGTTTTTGATTGCCATTTGTTCCAGTGTTTTGCTCCCAGTTTGGCTTTGAAACCTTACCTGTCTTACCCATCCCTAGCTTCAGTTAGTGAGTTATGCATTTGTTTAAACTAGCTATACAAATACAGATCTTTCTTACGGTGCATTTTAACTCTTATTTGGAATTTCTTTTAAAAAAATCTTATGTAACAATGTTGATTGTTATCCTTTCTAAATCAGTTATCATTTATCTGTGGTTAAAAGAAGTCTATTGTATTCAGTGAAGTAAAAAATATATATTTATATCCAGATATGAATAACTATGTGTATTATTAAATATATGTATACTTCAGTTCAATTGGCAATATTAAATATGTATAATTTAGTTTGGTTGGTTTACTGAATCATGAGGTATGTATATACTGTATATCAGAACAGCTATTAACAATTCATGTGCTTCTATTGGGTATTTTAGATTGAAACGCTGGGTGTCTGGATACTGGATAGTAATACAAGAGCTTTAATTTATCATTTAGATTTGCCTGGGTTTGGTCTGGATGGAATATGATAATAATGTTTTTAAAAAATCATGCAAAAAGTGAATATTCATTAAAGAGGAACTAAAGACTAAAATAGAATAATGCTAGAAATGCTGTATTTTGTATACTAAACATAAACATGACCTTACTGCACCAAAAGCCTAATTAAACAAATGATTTATGTTTTCAAAGTTGGCCACAGGGGCTGTCATCTTCTAACTATGTTAAACATCTTTGCAAGACCAAGACTGTGCACATGCTCAGTGTGGTCTGGGCCAGGGGCAGAGGAAGCAGACCCTGCAGCTGCAGGGGGGCCCAGGAGGTATGGGGCCCCATGAGGCCCTAAATGAGCAATTTCAACATATATTGGTAATGGTTATGTTGCTGGCCCTAAAATGAATTTGCCGTGGGGCCCGGTAACATCTAGCTACGCCACTGGTCTGGGCTTCAGTTGGGAGGCTAAGGTTAGGGATCATACATTATCATAACAGCACAAGTAAAATAATATCTGCCATGGAAGCTGATACAGCAAGACTGATTAATAAACAGAATATACAGACTGCACTGGGTCTGTGGATACAAATCTCTGCAAAGTCACTGGCTGCTTTAAAGGGAAACAAACAAAGTTGCTTGAGGTCCGGGAAGCACGGTGGGGGGCTCGCTCCTGTCGTTTGAAAGTATGATCAGTTTCCCTGCAGAGCAGTTAAGGGCCATCCTAACTGCTATCCGCAGCAGTCAGAGCAAGTAAAACAAAGGTGGAGTTTCACTGCATACAGTCAGGTTTATTATAAAAACGGTACACATTTTTAAATTAAAGAATATTGGATAATATGGGGTAAAATTACCCTAGCAACCATGCATTGATTTGAATAAGAGAGGTCTCTGAGAAAGTCGTAGCCATGAAACGCGTGAGACCTCAGACGATTTGGTTGTAATTCAGATGTGTAAATGAAAATAAAGATTGTCAGCTTTTACTTGTGATCTGGAAGTAGTAAAGTTCTTGAAGGTGGTTCCGGAGTTCGCTGCTGAAACAGTTGATGTTCTGATTACGTTCTTCTTAGTGACGAACACAGGGCTAGTTTTAGAAAACTAGATAATTAGAGTCTTATCCCACTCCTTGTATTTATATAACCACAGTAAAATCCGGGAGCAGCACTGGATGTACTGGCTCTGTAGCATAAGTAACTGTATTGATATGAATAAGAGACTGGAATATAAACAGGAGAGGCCTGAATAGAAGGATCATTAATAAAAACTAACAATAAAAATACATTTGTAGCCTTACATTTGTTTTTTAGAATGGAGTCAGCAACGCCCATTTGAAAGCTGCAAAGAGTCTGAAGAAAAAGGCAAATAACTATTAAACTATAATAAATAAGCCCTGAATAGATAAGTAGGTGTTATTTATAACCAACCGAAATATGAGGCATATTGCAAAATAAGAATGGAAATATAAAACATAAAGTAATTGATGGAAATTAAAAGTGTAAAAACAAATGATGATGAATAGTTATCATTGTATGGAGTGTTAATTCTACAATATAACGTCAAATAATAGCAGTTCTAAAAAAGTAGTATATTTTGACAGACAAAAAACAATAAATAAAATTATATTGGGTGCACTTCCATGGTGTAGTAATTAGTTTTATTAAGATTCTCTATTGCAAGTCAGATCACTTTACAACAATGATTCTGATAGCTTCCCATTCAGAATGATGTGCAAGATAATCATTTAAGTGCACTTATAATAGACTGTTATGTTATATTAAAAAAATTATTGAATTTTATAATGGACCTTGAAAGCACCTTGAACCAAGAGCAGCTAAGTTATTCATATGCAAGTCTTTGGGCTTCTGGAAAAATTTCAGGCAAAATGATGGTGCATTTGGGTGCAGGTTCTGAATCCCAGTAATCACATGGTCTATATAGTAAAACAAGAATAAGCCTTTACCTGAAAAAAATGATAAAAGACAAAAGTCATAATATAAATAACATAGTCTACAGTCTGTGGGGCTTGCTCGATTTTATATTATGACTTAAATAAATGTCAATAATGTATTGTAAATGTTTTGTTATGGTATTTTTTTGTTGGTGAGGTGCAGAATTTTTTTTGTTATGTTATTTTGTAAGTAAATACAACTGTGTTAAAGGAGAAGGAAATTTGGAATTACTGGGGAGCCAAAAGTTAGGCACTAAATTACCAGATAACCAGATACCCTGGGCCAGTGCTCCAGTTATTAGAAAACTGCACCTCCCTGAGATTCTTTTCAGCAAGGCCGGGCCATCGAAGGTGCAGTAGAGTAAAAAGGATGTGTTTTTGTTAAAATTCGGCTTTTTCACTCCACTGCGCATGTGCACCCGCACAAAGAAAAAAGACACAGGAAGAGGATTGCTGTGTGCTGCTCCCTTAGAAGAACCTCGGGATGATGCAGTTTTTCTGCTAACAAGAGCCCAAGCTCAGGGTAAGTGATTACAATCATGGGGATACCTAACTTTTGGCACTTTCCAGTGATTGTTGAATTTTCTTCTTCTTAAATGTAAAGTATTTCCCATTGACCACTTAAAGGGGGTGTACACCTTTATAGCTAATTTCTGCCTATTGGTAGCAATATTTTTTATAGTTTTGGAATTATTTGTCCTATTCAAACACTTACCTTACCTATTTCCAGCTGTCAGTTGGGGATCACTGGCCCCAGCAGCTGTTTTTACTGTTACTCTTTCATTAGTTAAAGTGATACTGACACTAAAAAACTACTTTTTAAAATGTGAATGTACATTAAAAATTACCTATGGGTCATGCTATTCCTCCTATTCATCTTCCAGTCTCTCGCTTAAACCATTGCCTGGTTGCTGTGATAAATTGGACCTTAGCAACCATATAGCTGCTGAAATTCCGCACTGGAGAGCAAAATTCAAAATCCTCAAAAAATGAAAATCAATTGCAAATAGTCTTAGTCTTAGACTATGAATGTTCCTAAGGTGAACTACCGCTTTAAATGTATGCAAGATAGACAGTAGTTAGAGAACAAAAAAGATCCAATTGTCTTCTAGCACAGCAAATTTCAGTTCAGACAGTTTCTCTGAATAATATTTACAGTATATGAATTCAGAAATGATTACAACTGTGAATGTTTTGTGATATTTCAGATAGAACTGGTGGGGTGTCTGGACAGCAATACAAGCTCTTTATAAAAAAAAAAATGTAACATTTAGGGGCAAATTTATTATGCTGTGTAAAACAAAAATTAGAAGCTGTGTAAAATAAATGGTACATTTATCAAGGTGTGTTTTGTTTTACACCATGCAAACTCCAGATTTGCCACTGTTATTTTACATTGCTTTCGGCGGAAAATCAGAAAAATCATGTAAAACAAAATGACTACATTTTTTACATGGTGAAGCCATTTTTTACACCACATAATAAATATGCCCCTTAATTTTACCTGGGTGTGGTCTTGAGATGGAATGTCAGTTCCCTCCGTGAATCTCTAATAAACAATGTCTGTGCTTCATATTCCAAAATAATTTTCAAAAAAACATTTAGATTTTTATGTTTCATTACTTGCTATTTCATGTTTAGGATATCTAGCAGTAAAGTATAAGGAGATTTTTAAAAATGATACTGTTTGGAGATCAGTAGATGCTGCTAGACTTACTGTACTGAGCACTTTTTTGGCTGAAATTTGTTAAAGTGTGGAAAATAGCTTTCCTAAACATTAATCCCCCAGTTAACTTGCATTGTGTTAAATATAAATTAATGTTACTTAATATTTTAGGATTAATTATTCTATTGACCTCACACACTGCAACCGGACCCAGACACCCAATCTGATAAATTGATACAATCAAATTTGTCAATGTGTCAGTTAAATAAACAATTTCCTGACCATTGGGAACATCTTCCTGACAGTCACGTAGGTTAGGTATATGTGATAAAATTCAGAGAAAACCTTAATAAGCCAAAGTGTAAATATTAAATTGTCCTCCTATTTTTTACAGATATTAGGCACTTATCTAGGGTGACTGTTTTTGCATGTGAATTAAAAGCAGTGAAGTCAGACACTTTCCATTGTCTCAGTTCCGAGCTGTAGCCTATGTCTTCCAAACACATGAAAGTATAATGCCAAATGTTGCAAGGAATAAAGTAATTAATACAGTGCATTTTGCAAAATGCCAGTGATTTATTTTTTACAACCATGTTGGCAATCCCAATGCTGTTTTCAGGAATTCTGCATTACTGCCTGCAGTATAAATCTTGGTCTACATGTGCTCAATGAATAGGGTTTCTGCTGAACATACTTTTTTGCTTATTATTTGAATTATCCCTTCCCCCGTTATGGTGACTGTTTTGTTAGCAGGAGTCCATTATGCAGAGGATTCTCTGTGCACTGGTAATCTATTTATCTTTCTCACAATGCTCAAACATGGAGCTTCAGTCTCCCTATTTATCAAGTTTAATTTAAGAAATATCAGAAACCATCGATGTTTAATAATTAAAAAAGAGGCAAAAGTTTGTTCAGCACAAACCCTATTCATTGCTGTTCATGCTGAACAAGAGGGTGTACTGTTCCATTCACGAGTTTTGCTAAAATGGTCTGCAAGACATAACAAGGTTTGTGGGTTAAAAAAACCATACATCAACATGTAGACGAATTTTGAATAGTAAATTCTATGAAATTGAAGTACTATACAGAACAATTTCTGTGCCTGGACAGACCGCTAGTACTGCACTTATGTACAAATAGTATGTAGGTGTCATATATCTACTACAGCATTAATGAATAGTGTTTGGAGTAATTAATATATTTTAATGATAGAGTATCAATGCTGCATGCATCAAAGCTGGACTGAAATGTAGTAAAACAAATAAGGACTCAATGTGCAGATCCCCAGAACAAGATCCAAAGCTAAAGGTAAAACCATTGTTTTTCTATGATATGGTCCCTAAAGATAATGAGCATTATTTGCATCTGTTCTGAACCAAATTATTTTAAACCAGCTAAGGAATTATCCAATGTAGTGGGCAACCTCCAAAGCCAAAAGTCTTTGATTCTGACATGAATAAATTTACTGTATTTAGAGAACTTCTCTAGAGTTGACTCATAAATGCAGAAGATTTAAACAAACATACCTGACAGAATGTCCACCAGGACATTGAAGAATTGTTATTCTATAAAGCCAAGTTCATTATTATTTATATTTCTATAAGAGTATGAAAGGCAACTTTGAAACCAACTTTGACTTTAGAAAAGCTACACATTTTAAAAATCTTGCAATGGATTGCAGTTCTAGCATGGCTAGCGAGCAACTCTGTGTTCACATTGGGGGTTACAGATGTTTTTGTGAATTGTTTATTAATAAGATAAATCATACAATTGCCTCATTTTATATACAGTAAACCAGCTTCGGTAAAAAAAACATGAATGTATTTGTATCTCCTAGCCAAACATTTGATTTATACATTTTCTCACCTTAGTTACCCTGTTTGTCATTCCTTTCACATTAAATGTAATGTAGTTATAAAGCTGGTGCTTGAACAGGAACAATCCTTTTAGATTAATCCATAACTTGCAAGGTTGAGCCAAGCAAACCTGGGAATTCATTCATCTCTGCATAATTCATCACATCACATTATGATTGCATTCATTTCATAAGATTTTTTTCCAATTACAGAAGAAAGAAGAAAAGACTTCAAGAATAGTAGGAAATGCCAAGAGTATATTATCTGACAGTGACAACTCCAGTTTATTGCAGCGGAGACCACAGAAAGTAATCAGCTGAACAAGACCCTGAAGGACATATTTTTTTCGATAATTTATCAAATCTGAAAAAACTAAAGAAATGAAGAGAATTTGTTAAAATAGAAGAGCAAAAAATATCACAATGTGGATTTAATGCTCTATATAAGGGGTATGTACCTTTTACACTGTATTTGAAATCTAAAAATAAATAAGTCCTATATTAAGCAAGAATAGATCCACAGTTTTAAAAGAAAATGTAAGCAGTATGTCTGACAAACAAAAATTGGTAGCAATAAAAGTCCTCTAAAGTATTAGAGAAAACAGTATTGTAGATAAGGCTAGGACACAATCATTTCATTGCAACACAAAATCTCTTTTAATGCAAGAATTAAAGGAAATGTTAATATTTGAGTTAAGTTTTAGTTTGTTTTAGTGTATTATTCATAGCAACTTTTCAGATTATTTTTTATTTGGTGCCTTCTCCTACCTCTTTCCCACTTTCAGATGGGGTTCACTGACCCCAGAAGTGGAAAAAGTTTTGCTCTGAATGTCTAGAATTGTATGTTACTTTTAAAAATCTAGAATTGTACTGCTTTTGACACTTTTGATATTTTATCTGTTCAGCCCCCCTTTTATTTATGTTCCAGTACAGTATCTTAATTGAACTTCCTGGTTGCTAGGGTAAATTGGACCCAAGCGAAGAGATAGCTGCTGAAATTCCAAACTGCAGAGCTGCTGAACAAAAACCTAAATAAATTAACAATTACAAAAAATAAAAATTGAAACACAATTGCACATGAAATAAGTGTCACTGTCTATATAATAGTAAAAAATGAACTTAAAAGTGAATTATACCTTTAAATGCATAGAGATTGGGAATGTAATACAAAAAATATGGCATGTAACCATAGTTCAGGAATTCATATACAGGAATGGGACTGGTTATTCAGAATGCTTTGGACCTGGGGTTTTCTGGATAATGGATCTTTCGGTAAGTTTCATCTTCATACCTTAAGTCTACTAGAAAATCATATAAACATTAAATAAACCCAATAGGCTGGTTTTGCTTCCAATAAGGATTAAGATAAAGGAAATTTTAAAACATCTGCATTATTTGGATAAAATGGAATCTATGGAAGACAGCCTTTAAGTAATTCAGAGCTTTCTGGATAATGGGTTTCCGGATAACAGATCCTATACCTGTTTTAAGATCTCTCAAATTTACAGGAAAGGTTTAAAGGGATTGCGTCATGAGAACTTTTTTTACAAAATACATTAGTTAATAACAGTCCTTCAGAAGAATCCTGCATTGAAATAAATTTTTCTTTTCAAAAGAGTAAACAGATTTCCAGGGTGCCCCAAACCATGACTTGTGCTTTTCAGTCACTCGTTACTCCTGCCCTGCAAATTGAAGCCCCCTCCCCCCCCCAGCATCTGATCAACAGAACTCCTCCAGTTATCCTCAGTAGGAGAAACATTATCTTATCTAAAAGCTATTCCATTGTGAAGGTCTTTCTCAAAGCACAGAATGAGGCACAATGACCTGAGATGGCTGCCTACACACCAATAGTACAAATATACATTTATTGGATCAAGAATAACATTTTACATGGTAGAATGAATTATTTGCAGTGTAAACAGTGTAATTTAGTAATGAAAACTATACCATAAAAATCGTGACAGAATCCCTTTAACAAACATGCAATAACGCATATCTCAATTGCAATTGGTTATAGAATAATGCTGGTTTGTTTAAGGTGTCTATTTTGCATCTACAGATTCCAAGACTAATATTTTATTAAGTGAGGTTTAACTGCTGGGTTGTGGATATCAAGGAAGGTTTGATACCCACCCCCATATAATAAGGAAACCTGTTCATATGTTCCATTTTTAGGATGATGTCTTAATTAAGCCTTAAGGCTTTGTTGGTCAAATATAAAAGTTGTAAGGCGGAAACATCAGTGCTATTATGTGTCATGAATGCTCTTTTATTAACCCATTTTTTAATTCTGCACTACAAATCTCCATTGTTATTATGGAGTGCAAACCAAGATGCTATTCCATGAGTGCACTATATTTATGAAAACGGTTATGTTAGTTTAATAGCTACATGTAGTAGCAAGCATTATCAATATCTGCTGAATATTATGTTAAGATAATAGAGGATTTTTACGTTTTTTCAGTGAATTTATTTGACTCAGGAGTCTTTAAGGCAAAGGTTTAAAGCTTTTTTTTTTTAATTGTGACATAAACCTGTGACCTTCTTGCTGTAGAACTACAACTTCCAGCTAATGATTCAAAAAGTGAAAATCTAAAAGGTACTTCAAAAACAGAAAATATAGGATATGGGGTAATCAAGATGGGGTAGACAGAATTCTCATATAGAAAATAGATCTTTAAATGACTGGAACAGCTGTAAGTAAAATTGCCATTTCGGTTGGTTAGTGTGGATAGTTGCAAAAGGCAGTGGCAATTTACTAGAGAAGGGAGAGATGAATTGTTCTAGTCAGCCAACTGGGTGGGAGGGAGATATGAGCATCTAGAAAGAGGGATAACAGGAGTAATATCTATGAGATATTCAGCTTAGATGCTCTTTATCTGTTGACCATTTCAGATTAACAGCAAATGGAGAATGGACAGGTCACTGTGGTTAAAAAATACCCAAGCTGTTATTGTTGTTGTTGTTGAGCTGTTCAACTTCAACATCCCACATGCCAACTCTGTGGCTCTTGAAGAGTTGAGGCTGTATAATTTCAACAGTGAAAGGGGTGGATTTCTTGGAAACACCTTGTACAATGGTGCCTTTTTTTATCAGACACCTTAAATTATATTAAAAGCACTTTTCAGACCCTTTCACAACTCCATGATGTATTAAAGTTGTTAAAAAAAACAAATATAATATTTAAAATAAAAATTACACTATTTTGTAGGTGCATTTGCTTCGTGTTCTTTTTTTAAACAGACTAAACAGATTATACATATTTTCCCCAGTTTACTTATCAATAACAACCAGTTTCGCAAACATAAATGATAAAAAATCCATAAGAAATAATTTCAAAAAAATGAATGAGGGCTTTTTTTGATAATCTATTCATGATTCAAACAGTAATCCATCATTTCTACCACTTCTCTTGATAATTACAATAACACTATGAAGGAAAATTTCCACAAACCATATTATGAAATTCACTTTATCAATCTATGTCAAGGAAACACATTGAGAAACTTGGCTTCAGCTGAATTAATGGACACTAATTAATTCTAAGGTATCCTACAACTGAGTTTTGTAAGTAAAAGTATAAAACAGCAATGATAGAGACTTGAACAAATATAAAGCAGTTGCAGCACGTATATCCTGAAATAGCTTAAATTTACATCTCTGAGTTGTGTTTCTGTTTATTTACCTTTTACATCTTAATTTAAAGTTACAGATATACAATTAGAGGGTTTTTGGAAGACATTTTTTTCTCATTTAAAGATTTTGTTTAAAAAATGGCACTCATCCTCATTTGAGAAAATTGTGCTATGGTAATATAAAATGCAATCAAATGCTAGGGAAGTGAGAGAGATAAAAGTAGTAATGAAAAAAAGAATACCTTTGTTGTCAAGAGTAGGGATGTAGCGAACTGTTCGCCGGCGAACTTGTTCGCGCGAACTTCGACCGTTCGCGTCCGCCGAATGTTCGCGAACGTCGCGCGACGTTCGCATTTTGAGTTCGCGTTCGATTCGAATACAAATCGTTCGACCATTCGACCATTCGAATTCCTTCGACCGCTAAAAATCGAACGATTTCCATTCGTTCGAACGATTGTAAGCATTCGATCGAATGAAAAGCATTCGATCGTTCGATTCGAATGAAAATCGTTCGATCGAACGATTAAAATCCTTCGATCGTTCGAATCGAACGATTTTAGCGGGTGTTCGAAGTTCGCGAACTGTTCGCGAATGTTCGCATTTTTTGCCGGTGTTCGCGAACGGCGTTCGCGAACACCAAATCGGCAGTTCGCTACATCCCTAGTCAAGAGCAGGAATGGGGACTTTGGTAGCCATGCAACAATTAATTATTATACACAATTCAGAAGAATATTTTTTATTTAATAAACCTACTTCAGATATGTAATACTAAAAATATACATATGGTTATTATAATTTATACATAGTGTTGACATATTTCCCAGCACGTTACAGAAATTATACAACATTCACATCATTCCCTGCTCCACTGGATTTTAATCTAAGGTTGCATGCATGCAATATGTCCAATTTCATCAAGAACCAATTAACCTGTCTGTATAGTTTTGGAGTGCAAGAGGAAACCAGAATATTACTTTTGTGTTACATTTGTATCCATAATCTTGTTTATCTTGACATATATCATATCTATAGTTTCCCTCTTTTTGATATACCCAAGCGTTTAAGTATAATTACCAGGTAGCTTTATATTTTATAGTACAGGTATGGGACCTGTTATCCTGACCTGGGATTTTGCAGATAACGGATCTTTTTTTCCTTAAAGGAACAGTTCAGTGTGAAAATAAAAACTGTGTAAATAGATAGGCTGTGCAAAATAAAAAATGTTTCTAATATAGTTAGTTAGCCAAAAATGTAATGTATAAAGTCTGGAGTGACTGGATATCTAATAAAACAGCCAGAATCCAACTTCCTGCTTTTCAGCTCTATAACTCTGAGTTAGTCAGCGACTTGAAGGGGGGCCACATGGTACATTTCTGTTCAGTGAGTTTGTAATTGATCCTCAGCATTCAGCTCAGATTCAAAAGCAACAGATATGACCCATGTGGCCCCCCCTCAAGTCTCTGATTGGTTACTGCCTGGTAGCGAGGGTAACCAGTCAGTGTAAACCAAGAGAGCTGAAAAGCAGGAAGTAGTGATCTGACTGACATATGTTATGCATACATACATACTCCAGCCTTTATACAATACATTTTTGGCTAACTAACTATATTAGAAACATGTTTTATTTTGCACAGCCTATCTATATAGCCAGTTTTTATTTTTACACTGAACAATTCCTTTAAAGGGATTCTGTCATGATTTTTATGGTGTAGTTTTTATTACTAAATTACACTGTTTACACTGCAAATAATTCAATCTACCATATAAACTTTCATTCCTGGACCAACAAGTGTATTTTTTTTAATTTAATATTGTTTTAATATTGGTGTGTAGGCAGCCATCTCAGGTAATTTTGCCTGGTCATGTTCTTTCAGCAAGAGCCAGCACTTTAGGATGGAACTGGTTTCTGGCAGGCTGTTGTTTCTCCTACTCAATGTAACTGAATGTTTTGCAGTGGGACTTGGATTTTTACTATTGAGTACTGTTCTTAGATCTACCATGGAGCTGTTATATTGTGTTAGGGAGCTGCTATCTGGTTACCTTCCCATTGTTCTGTTGTTAGGCTGCAGTAAAGCAGTAAAGAGTGACTGATGTTTATCAGAGCAAAGTCACATGACTGGGGGCAACTGGGAAACTGGCAACATGTCTAGCCCCATGTCAGATTTCAAAATGAAATATAAAAAAATCTGATTGCTCTTTTGAAAATGGATTTCTTTGCAGACTTCTGCTGGAACAGCACTATTAACTGATACGGTTTGAAAAAAAATCTTTTCCCATGACAGTAACCCTTTTAAGAAAATAATTTAAGCATTAAATAAGCCCAATAAGGTGGTTTGCTTCCAATAGAGATTAATTACATCTTAGTGTGGATCAAGTACAAGGTCCTGTTTTATTATTACAAAGAAAAAGAAAATATTTTTAAAAAATTTGGATTATTTGGATAAAATGGAGTCTATGGTAGATTGCATATGACATTTCTGTTTAATTCTACAAGCATTCAGTTGGGCTTTACTTTGTGCATGGCAATAGTATCATTCTGAAATGGGTAAGGCTTTCCCTAAACTGTTGCCACAAATTAGGAAGCACAGAATTATCAAGAATGTAATTGCTTGCAGTAGCATTAACGTTTGCTTTTACCTATTTAAAGGATCCTAGCCTAATCAATGAGAAACTTCCCCTAGTCAGCCACGCATAGTCAGGTGGGTAGCTGTTCTCCTGGCATACACCAAACCTAGAACTGTTGGACTGCCAGATTTTAAATACAATTCATCCCTTCAGAAACCCATTTCTACCTTTTCTATACCCAAGGAATAGTTCTTGTGCTGCCGTTGCTTCCCGAGACAGTTTGGAGCTTAGCATTGAATATTAAAACTAATGAGATGGAAATTTAAAAGGGTTGTCCAGATATGTTTTGCCATATAAATAAATTTATTATAATACTTCTAAAATCAACTACAAATTGACACACACTGCAGCAATCAGAGCATTAGTAAATGGGCCCCAAGTGCAATCTACAACTATGATATAGACTACAATTGTTTATGTATATAAAAATTATTATTTATATGACAGCTGTCATCCTTTTCTGTCATTAGTTGTTTGCTGTGTTTGCTTCTGTACTTCATTGGTGTCAACCTTTTGTCTCTGACAGAGTCATTCAATCATTATAGTCACCATGGTGGTCTTAAATTTTGACAGTGTTTCACTCTTCTATAAAGATATTATAGCTACCCAAGAATAAAGGTTTCTATTTCCTAGTATAGTAAACTGCTTTCCTGCTGACATTTGCAAGTCCTCCCTTGTAATATTTTATATATGGATGACATATTTTTCAATGATACAATTAAAAAAAATAATTCTAATATGATTGCATGGGCCAAAGAGAAGCAAAATGTCATACATATAGATCTGAATTCATAATACAGTATTTATGCTATCTAAAAAATAATGTACATTTTCTTAAACTGTGACTTGAAGTTCAAAATATTATCTGATACATAAAATAACTGCAAGAAGAACTGACTTCCTAAACTCAAGAACATGCAATTCTGGAATTGAATTGTGCAGCAGTTTTTGTCATTAAAAGAATACAACATCATGACCATGATCATACACAATCGAATGATTTTTAGAGATGTTTGTGTACATCTTTAACCACTTGTGAGATGATAGGTTATAATCAAATATCAAACTTTTATTTAAGCACCAACATGAGGTCTGCAATTATATAAAGCAACAGAGTTCATGTTCATATATTTATTTAAGTTAATTTATGTAAACTTAATAACTGATAGACCAATTCAATCTAAAGTAAGGCATATCATTTCACAATATTCAAATGTAAAGAAAAATATTGTTTGAAGCTTATTCATGGAAAACAGTTTCAAACGCGCATATTTTGTAGAACAGGAGTTCACAAATACTGATGGGCAAATCTGTGGCTTTTTCCACGAAATTCGTGAAACATCGAAAAATTCACGAAATGCATTGAAGTCAATGGGCGTCAAAATAATTTTGACGCACATCAATCTTGACACGAGTGGGAAATTTTATATGCGCGACTATTTGATCCAAATACATTAAAGTCAATGGGCGTCTGAATAATTTTGACGCGCAACAATTTTTATGGCGAGTGACATATTTCACACACGGCAATTTTTTTTTTTGATGCTCTGGATTTTTCACCGGCGAATTGTCGCCGTGAATTTGTGTGAATTCGTGTCTGCCAAATTTATTCGCCCATCACTATTCACAAATTAAGATTTTTAAAAAAGTGTGCATTTAAGAAAGATGCACTCAGTGAATATACTTTACATGGTAATGCTGTGTTCTCAATACAGAAATACAGAAATCTTTAATGAATTGATGGGAACATTGTAAAGGTAAAACTAGTGTTTTCTGAATTTTTCCAATAGAATATTGTTAAGTGTATCATGAAAGGAGGTTGGTTCTTTAAAGTCACATTGGTTTCTTTAACTATACTTTCTTCTGCTAATTTCTAAAAAACAGAATTTAGTAAATGCTTTAATTTGCCTATAAAGCACCCTTCTCTAGACGTGGCATCTTTTTCTTTTCCTCTATGCTACTGGCATGGAGCCTATTGTCTGGTGATACTCTCTCACCATTTACACATGATACGTTCTTCTTCTGAATCTTTTTTCCCTGCATGCAATTCACATCAGAAACTAACGATTTTGGACAGGGGAAAAATGATATACCATGCCTTTTCTGGGCTTCCCTAAAAAAATATATTGAAAACTATTGAACACCTCCACAGAGCAATTCGACCAAAACCCCCTAATGGTTAGAAAAGCAAAGTGCTGTCTTCACTGGACTTCCTTATTCTCCTTGGGCCACCCACAATTGCAGGATGTGTTCTATTGCCACTGGCTTTGATAAATGTACAAAAATATTAAAAATGTTTTCCACATTTCAGAATGATAAACAGGGATAATACAGAGCTCCTTGGAAACCTGGGGAATTTCCCGGTTCAATATTTGACAAATCAGACCCACAGAGAATCCTGTCTTTATTTAATAGTATACCACAGATTAACAATTAACTATGCATTAACTTCATTATAGTATATGGAATAGCATTACAAATAGCTATCATAACCTGAGAATGAAACATATCCACTCCTTTATTATCTGTTATTAAACATGTTGATTGCACCAAGTATGCACTTGTATTTTAACCAAAGTGATTTCCCACGAACTTAAAGGGGTTGTTCACCTTTGAGTTAACTTTTAGTATGATGTAGGGAGCAATATTCTGGAATATTGCAATTGGTTTTAATCTTTTATTATTTGTGCTTATCGAGCTTTTTATTCAGCAGCTGTCCATTTTGCAGTGTCAGCAATCTGGTTGCTAGGGTCCAAATGACCCTAGCAACCATGCATTGATTTGAATGAGAATATGAAATATTAATAGGGGAGGGTCGGAGCAGAAAGATGAGTAATAAAAAGTAGAAATAATAATACATGTGTAGCTTTAGAGAGGATTTGTTTTAGAGGGGGTCAGTGACCCCTTTTTGAAAGCTAGAAAAAGTCAGGAGAAGAAGGCAAATAATTTATAAAATATAAAAAATAAATAATGAAGACCAATTGAAAAGTTGCTTAGAATTGGCCATTCTATAGCATACTAAAAGTATGAACCACCCCTTTAACAATATCTCAATATTTGAATTATATTTTTTATCATTTGGTTTTAACCTAGAATACACAATTACAGAGAATTTTTTTATCAAAAATATAGATCATGTTTAAGGTGATGCAGCACTGTCTGTTTGTAGATAGAATGCAGTAGAAGGTGGAAATATAGTCTTTATTTAACCAAAGGTATTTTGTTTTACAATAAGCAGTTAGGAAAAATACAGAGATGACAATGGGCATATTATTAACACTCTGCATTGTTTAGGTTGCAGAAAATATCTCACAAAAGTATGTATCTTTCTTCAGGGGGAACCTGTGTTACTATTTGAGATTCCTTCATTCCAACAAATCTTCATGGGCAATTTCAAGAGACAGAAATCAGGGTACAGATTATAACTTAAAATGATGCTAGCTTGGGGAGCGTGGCCTGGATACTTAAGCAGTAGGATGCATCTAGTGTGAGTTCTGTATTTCCAGGGTAATAACAATGGCTCAAACAGGTGGACAACCACAGAACCAGTGTCCAGTTATAGCAGGAGAGAGTTAGTAACCTGCACTGATGAGGAAAAACAGAAAAAAGGGCAGCCCATCGTAGCCTAGCCAAGAAGGCGGGGTACTCGCTCAAACTGAGATGCACACCTGTGAAAACTCAGCTCCTGCAAGTCCCTTTGATGATTCAATGGATAGGGAATCGCTACTCTCCGAACCTCCACTCACCTAATCTAGGATGAAACAGCTTCTACAATCGCTGAAAGGTTCAATAATCGGTGAGTAAAGCAAATGCTGACAGAATTTAAAACTAAACTTATACACATAAGTGAGCACACGTCTCATATTGAAAACAAGCCAGCAGAATTTGCAAAGTCGCATAATGAATTAATAAATGCTAATGAGGATCTGGAGGACAAAGTTACTGCCCTTAAAACTAAACTAGGGGACCTGGAAGACATGTCTAGATGTAATAATAGGTTATTACAGAAGAGGCGCCGCCAGACCAACTGTGTGCATTTTTAACTCACTGCTTAGGTCATGCCTTCCTAACTTAACAGAACATGGAATGATAGTGGATATATTTCACAGGATCCCCCTGCTTTACATATGTGTAAAATGTGGAGGGAAGTATCTAAGTAGAGTAAATGGTGGAAACACAACTTCAGGGAGATACCTTTAACTTCTGTCAATATTATTATTATTAGTGATGGGCGAATTTATTCGCCAGGCGGGAATTCCCACGACTCGTCGCCGGCAAATAAATTCGTGAAACCGCCACGAATAAATTCGCACAATTGCCGCGAAACTTCACAGATGAAAAAATGGATGTTGCTGTTTTGTGAATTTTTTGCCGTCATTTTTGGCACAGCGACAAAGTCGCCCATCACTTATTATTATACCAAGTGTGGGTTTTACACTGTGGAACCAAAAACTTATGGATATAAGATCTAGATGCTGTATTTACATTGGAACAAAGGAGAGAGGCTACAAAATGGCCTGGAATAGCAATACGTTGCATTAACCATGCTGAAATGAATAGGAAAATTCTGTTATTATGGCATATAATCCCATCTAGATGATTTAAAATGAAAGCATTAACATCTGAGATCTACTCGAGGGGTTGTGGGCAACCAGCAGGTAACTTCCATATGTGGTGGAAAGGCCCAGTCACTGAAAAATTCTAGAAAGATCTAGAATTCTTAATCCACACAACTATGGCAGTCTATTCCTCTTACCCCAGCTTTAGCTAAATATTGGCTTGGATATACAGGATTCCACTGTAGTAGTCTTTCACATTTTGACAGCTGCTAGATTTACAATTGCAAGGAACTGGAAACCCCCCTCATATTCACAAATCCAAGAGGTAACTAAAAGGCTCAATACTCAGGCCAACATGGAAAATCTTTATCAAAGATATATGGGCAACATATCTTACATACTCCACTCATTTGAAATGAGTGGACAGGTAAACATAGGAAGCTGTTAAGCAACACCGCATAACAATTTTCTGAATAGTAACACTGTATCTCCTACTAATATGTATTACTAGTGAAAGAACTTAGAAAAAAGCATATAGGTAAAAATTCTATAGAGAATATGTGGTGTCGCTCAGTTGTTCCCTGGTAATGGCAACATACCACATTTTACATTTTAAAATGTTTTCATTTTACATCTAACAGTAATTTCAGTATTTTTAATATGATTTGCAAACAATGGCATTCTTTTTGGGGACATATAGCTTTGACAAGTCAATGTGACTATCAATTTACTAAGCATGCCCCTTTGGATTACTATCTTCACATGACATTTGAAAAATGGGACCCTAGCCACAAGCCAGCTTGGTTATAAAATAAGGACCAATTAAAAACATATGGTGAATTCTATTATTTCAGGAATACAAGAAACAAATCTGTGCTTATTTGCTGTACACCCATATATTGAAACTTAGTCTGAACATTAATAGGTCTATACCAGGGGTCAGCAACCTTTACTGTCAAAAGAGCCATTTTGCACCCCTCGTCCACTAGAGAAAAATAGTCTGGAGTCGCAAAACATAACACAGCTTATAAACTTTTAAAAGTTTTAACCTTTTTTTAATGTTACAACAACAGAATACAACAAACAGAAGTGCAGTGTGTATGTGTAGGCCTACTTTGAAATAAATTAAGCACTGAATAGCCCTATTAAATGTTTGTGTTCTCATCTGTTTAATGTGACTTCTGTTTCTGAAGCTCCATGCTGATCTTCCCTCTCTTGTCTTGAGTGTGTGACCACGGTAAGGACCATGATGAACAATATAACAGGATGACTGGGGAACTGGCAGCTAAGCTCTCAATCTCAGCGAAGCACCCCCGCTCCAGGTGTAGGATATATGCAAATCAAACAGAGAGCTGAGAGAAAGCAAACGAAGAGGCAGAACTTGCTGCTAAGTGCTCTTTATTACTGCAATAAAGAGCACTTAGCAGCAAGTTCTGCCTCTTCGTTTGCTTTCTCTCAGCTCTCTGTTTGATTTGCATAAGGACCATGATGAATCATCTTGCTGCGGCTCAGTCTTGCCTGTCACTCCTGGGACGTCTATACAGCCCTCACACCTGCTGGCAGCTTTCTGGTCTCACACTCAAGAAGCCGCCAGCAGGTGCAGGGGCACCTAGACGACATCAGGCCCGGACTGACAATCTGTGGGAGGGGCTACTATAAGGTGCATTAGAAAGTCAGTATTTAGTGGGCTGGTGTGGGTTGATTGGGCCTCTGTGTGCCTGAAATGCCAGGGCCTATTTTAATTCTCAGTCCGGACATGGACGACATGACAGGCAAAGCTGCAAGACTGAGCCGCAGAAAGCAGGAAGAAGAGCCACATGAGGCTCCGGAGCCGCGGGTTGCCTACCCCTGGTCTATACATACAGTATATATGTGGTGTGTAATTCTCAGCAGCTTCTAACTCACGGTTCCCCAGGAGTCGTCAAGCAGCACCTCTCTGTTTAATCCCACAGTCTAGTTATATTACCTATAGCATGGGATCCAATTCCTTGAAAAAGCTATACTTTTCCTTTTTATTGGGTGTGCAGACTTTTTTTTAATTACGTACCATTTTGTGCAACATCCTTAATCCCATGTTCAATCAAAACAGGAATGTTGGAGCACATCTCAACTACATTAAAATGGCTCATTCCAGCACTGCAAAACAATAGATCCTCCCCTGCACTAATACAATACGTAATTCTCCTAATACAGGTATGGGATCTGTTATCCAGAAAGCTCCAGAAAGGCCTTCTCCCATAGACTGTATTATAATGAAATAATCCATATTTTTAAAGATGAGTTCCTTTTTCTCTGTAATAATAGAACAGTAACTTGTACTTGATCCAAACTAAGATATAATTAATCCTTATTGGAAGCAAAACCAACATATTGGGTTTATTTAATGTTTACATGATTTTCTAGTAGACTTAAGATATGAAGATCCAAATTATGGAAAGATCCCTTATCCAGAACACCCCAGGTTCCAAGCATTCTGGATAATAGATCCCATACCTGTACCAATTTAGAATGAGTACAAGTAATGTGTTATTTGGCTAAAGATGTGAATAACGGCAATCCATGAAAATTCTAGATATATCTTGGCATAGTGAATCACGCAGAACAGAGCATGGGAGATTTGCAATTACCTGACCTCAGTGTTTATGCTACTGTTTTTGACTGGTCTGCATAATCTACTAAGTGAGGGCACCTGAGTAAAACTGATTATCCTTAATGAAAAAAACAGGGCATGGTGTGAATGCCAAAGTAGAGGTGAAAGTGGAGTTGGTGTAAACTTAAAGTCACAGTAAGTAAACTAAACATTAAATACACCAGCAGAAAGATATAACAGTATAATCAGTAACTTCTATGCATCAAACTAAATTATTTCCAGGATGTAATTGTAAGTTATTTTAAAAATGATAAAAGTAGACGCTTAGATTTTATACTGATTTAAAGGAGAATATGTGTTTACATGAAGCTGCATTGTACAATGCACACGTCTTTGAAGTCAACATAGAAATCATCTGCGGTATCCTAAACTCTTGCCACATTTGCATGTAACCCTGTGACTAAAACTATAAGCTAGTATCATAAGCTGAACTGTCACTTCCTTTAACTTGCCAGCCATTATGGGTATCTACAATATTCACAATTTGTGTTTTTGGAATCTGTTTTTCCCTTTTACAAATATTTTTGTAGTCTTAAAATATTTTCCTCTGCAACATAGTTACTTCCATTATTCCAGTGAATATATTGCAATGAAAACCTTTTCTAGTGAAATCGTTGCCAGTTTTGGCTGGTTTTAGTAAACATAAATTTTAATATATCATTATTCTGCAATGAAAAGTGTTATACCTATGGCTTGCAAAGTCACTATTAAAATATTAAGGTGATGTGCACATTTTATTAAACAGTTAATTTTAACTTATATCTCAATATTACCTTTGTAGAAAATTTTGCCCTGGAGAATATAAATTTGTTGTAGTTTGAAATACTTTTTATAAACCATCAAGGGAACATTTCATGGATGAAATTATAATGTTCTGTGCTTCTGAAACATCACAGCAACTTTCCTGATAGGCCCCACTGCAAACACATGAAAGGAAGTAAAACCTGTGATCTTTAAAACATATATACAGTACATGGTATTTTTTTTCTCTAGCTTGGATTAGGATCTGCTTCTTTATAGAAACATAAAATACTGATTGCAAATGTTGTGCAATGTTAATGTTTGTATCTATATATGTTGCCTTTAGATCTTTATTGTATATAACAAACAAGGGAAAGTTGTGCTCACCACTAATTTTTAAAAAAAACTAGGCGGGGGTGCAATGAGGCTATGACCACTATATATATATATATATATGTATATATATATATACATATATATATAAGAAATGGAGATCGCACTCGCAGGTCTTAAGTGTAGTAAATAGCTTTTTATTGTGGACAGTCGCTGACGTTTCGGCTGATACAACAGCCTTTCTCAAAGTAAAGAAATGTGTCAAACAAATGGAAATAAATACACAGTGTGGCGGGAACAAAATCAAAAAACCAAATAGCAAAACGAAGGCAGAGGAAGTGACGTGTAAATGACATCATAAATGAAAAAAACTAACGTAAAGAACAGAAGAAAGAACTAATAAATAGGAACAAAAATCAAGTGAAACGAATAAAAATAGTTTAAAAGCAGTTTTCCAAACACAGGGGCTTGTATCAATGAAAATAGTTAACAAAACAAAATTCGGAGCCGCTCCATCGCATGGATGCGCTCAGGAAGGTTAGATTCCACTGTTCCAGTGTCTATGGAATTAGACATTAAGACAATGTTTCGAAAGATGTTCGTTACTCATATGTCAATCAGAAATGGTAACATAATAGACAGCAGGGAGAAACAGCTAGAGGATTTAAACACAATGTTGCTGTGTATCAGTATATCGGTATAAGCACATCACTTGAGAAGTGCTAGTAGGCATAGGAGGGAGAACGGAATCTAAGACCACAAACCAGAAAGACGAAAAAGAAACGAATGCTGACGTGAGAACAGAGAAGCGAGGTGGCACCAAAGGGATAACAAACACAAGGAACAAACACATAGCCGCCAAAGATAGCCAAGGAGAAAATATAAGGACAAAATAGAAAGAGTAGAGAAAGTAAAAAGAGAAGATAAAATAGAAAAGGGAAAGAAAAAATGAAAAAATGGAAACCGCCGGAAATGATGAAGATTGAAAAGGAAATTGAAAAAATGATGAAAAAATAATAATGAAAAAATATGATGAAAAAATAATAATAAAAAATAATAATAAAATAAAGAAATATGAAGTGACAAGGGTCGGTACAATATTGTACTGGGCAAAAAGATTTTTATGTGAAGGGGTGAATATACCACAAGGGGGTCCGAACACCAGTATTCCTCATGTCGTGCCAAGGGTAGATTGGCATATTTGGCCACAAACAACGAAAAAGTTACGAAGTATCTAAAGACGAGCGGAAGAGCCTTTCTGCAGGGACATTGTGGCAGAGAGTGTGAACCGGCAGGCCTTTAGTTGTGACTGGCAGCCAAGTCTATGAGGAGGTGGAAGTCCAAAACGAATAAAGCAATCACTCGTTACCCACCGTCCACAAGGGTCCCAAACTGCTGTGTAGGTCCAATCCCATGTCACATCCCAATGTGAGAGCCACAGCTGATGTAGCACGATCGAGTGTGGCAGTGTTAGGTATCCCGAATCAAGTCGTACAGAATCCGGAGTAAAATCCACTGCTCTGCAGTTCAATCGTACTGCAGTGTGGCAGACGAAAGTCACCAACGTCAGCGAACAGTTGTTAGGAACAGGCTAGTAGTGATCTAATCCACATTAAGCATGGATAGCTGTGATAAGTCCAGTACCAAGTGGTCATCGGTAGGTAGTACAAAGTGGTCACCAGCAGGCCAGTCATACACCTTTAGTGTAGCAGCACGGACTCCAGGCGTCTTCTATCAGTGGTCACAAACGGCTTGCGGAGATCCAAACGGGACTAGCCGTGAGCCGATTCGGTGAATACAATTAAGGGTGGAAGCCATCATTCAATCATAAACAGTTGCGTTGCTTGCGTGGCTCCAGGAAATACAACCTCCTTACCAGGGTCTATGGGTAGCCCGGGGAATAACCAGATTGAAGTGTAAAGGCCAATGGGTAGTCTGGATAAAAGACCCAATCGGAGTTCACAGCGCTCACTGTCTCCTTAAATGGGTCTGTGGGTAATTAGGGGAATTGCCCAATTGAAGTGTCCAGGCCAATGGGTAGCTTGGATACCTGACCAGATTGGAGTTCACAGCGCTCACTGAGGTTCAGAACTTCTACGGTGAGACAGTGTTGAGACTCGAATACTGCAAAGGAACCGGTCCCGTGGAGAGGCTAGTAAAGAATCGAAATTCAAAAATAACAAATAAAAATAAAAAATACAATAAATGTGAAGGAAAGGGGCATAGAGGCAAATAGTGTGGAAAACTGGTAAGGGATAAACCTAACGTCCAGAGTGGATATGATATCAAAACTAGATATACAATTTAGGAAGACCGAGCGAAAAAAGCAATGGATGAAAAAAATAAATAAAAATAAACAATAAAAAAAAAAATATATAAAAAAGTGAAAATGAAAGTAAAGATAAAAAAGAAAAAATGTAAAGTAAGAAAAAATGAAAAATGAAAAATGAAAGATGTGTAACTAAAAGAAAAGCAGAGATAGAAAAGCGAAAGCATGAGTCGGGCAAGAGCAGGGAAAAGGGGAAACTGTAAAGGAAATGCCGTGGAGTAAGATAAGGGAGTAAGATAAGTACAGTAATGCCTATAAAGTAAATATATCACATGTTACCAAGGAGCAAGCCCCTGCATTCCCAGTGTAAATGCAGGAATTAGATATATAATTCAAATGATGTTGGCACAACCCATTCATGTTAGAGGACATCTTATGTGTCGAAAAAAGTATATGATATTAGACTGTAAAATATTGAAAAACATCGAATATAGTTAGTAGTTGGGAACTTGAACAATGGTCCCTGTAAATAAGAAGGACATATAGAGAGGGAACAATAACGAGTTATCAAACAGAGAGATACAAAAGGATTACTTGTGAATAAATGGAGTGTACGAAATGAGTTCGTTCAGCCCGTGAGGGCTAGTGGTGTTCAGTCTGTGAATCCATCTTAATTCTCGTTGGAGCAACATCTTCTCACGGTTACCTCCACGGATCGGTTGGGGAATATGGTCAATCAGCATACATCGTAGACTTGCCAATGTGTGTCTATGGAGTAGAAAATGGGCAGCAACAGGTGTGTCAGCCTTCCCTGTTGTGAGCGCAGCTCGGATCACGGATCTATGGTTAGCCATTCGTTCACGAAATGTGGTTATTGTCTTGCCAATATAGAAAAGACCACACGGACATTTAATAAAATAGATAAGGAACTTGGACGTACAGGTCATCTTGTGATTGATGGCAATGGGTTTGCCAGAATGAGGATGGTTAAATGAAGAACCTGTAATAAGGTGGTTGCATATATATTCTATATATATATATATATATATATATATATATATATATATATATATATATAAAACAAGGGAAAGTTGTGCTCACCGCTAATTTTTTAAAACCATTAGGCGGGGTGCAATGAGGCTGTGACCACAAAATACATATAGTCAACTACAAGAGGTCCTCTGCACTCAACCCATTATCAATATATTTAAGACAGAGACATTTTGTGCATACTGCTACTGAAAAACGCCTTACCCTTTAAACAAAACAGGGATTGTTTGTCCATATATTGCAATATATTTAAGATGTTGTCATCCATAGACTTCAATGCATTTTGGCAAAAATTTGGTGAAAAGGTCAGATTCGCCATGATCATGGTTTGCTGTGAATTCTGGTAAATAATATTGCAGTGTGGGTAAAATTTATGGCAAATTGAGCTGACTTTGTTGATTAGTGAAAGAGCATACTAAAATAAGATGGAAATTCAGTTGAAATAATTTTTACAGATAAGGAAAACAACTGTTAAGCCATTTTAATATTACATGCTGACAGTGGTGTGGAAAGAAACAAAATTGATATTTTGCTTTTGTGTTTCAAACAGTATTTCTACTGTTTTCTTACATTGACTGGGCTTAACAGGGTGCCAATTTCAGAGCATAAGAATGAGGAATATGATTTTATTTTAGCACTGTGCTTCACCTTGACTTGGACTATGATGGATTTTTCAAACAGCTCTCCATCATAATACTGTAGTTTGATGCTGAAGCTCAGCCTTTTGAAATATCTGCCAAATTAGGATTGTAACAATGTGTGCAAGAGACATTGCGCTCATGACCTATGTGTTTTTCATCTTGGCTTTACACTACAAAAAGGAAAATAATTGTCTCCTCTAGTTTCATATAATACCGGGAATATGAACATTTTGAAGTCTTTTTCAATTGTGAAAA
Organism: Xenopus laevis; assembly: GCF_017654675.1. Lineage (NCBI taxonomy): Eukaryota > Metazoa > Chordata > Amphibia > Anura > Pipidae > Xenopus > Xenopus laevis. Next base: position 84,674,881 of record NC_054379.1, read on the forward strand.
GTCCGGACATAAAATACAGAGTAGATTGAATACTGAACCTAATTTTATTTGAAAGAGTTGCAAGAGTGTAAAAAGTAGTGATTCTTATGGCCACTATATTATTTAAGAATCAGTAGATATTTATTAACCAGGAACACAGTTTGAAAGTCAAAGTATTAAAAAGAATCTGTAGAACCTTCTCTCATGCCTATAAGGAAGTGTGTAAAATTATCAGTGAGTAAGTTATGGAACAAAGGTACATTAATATCATTGAAAAATGATAGGAGCATAGATGTAGCTTCTTTTCATCATTTTAATGGTGTGCATTGGTTCTGTGAACTTAATGTATCAAATGTATGATTCTAAAAGGCATCTCAAAGTCTAAGTTTAAGATCAAGTGTAATTGTAGCAAGATAAAGAATAGTTCATATGACTAAAACTGGTTTGCCCTTCACAGTTATGCTTAAATTCTAACTTTCTGTCAGTCCGAGGGATGCTTAGAAAAAAATTAATATGGATTGTATTGACATAACTGTATATAAAGAGCAACTTAAAATCCCAAAAATTACATGGTAAAAATGATATTTCTGGTGTGTTGAGTTGCAGTAGCAATCTAGAAAAAAGCACTCATGTCTCGGAAGTTCTCACTTATAGCTAAACAACTGATCTTAGTAAACTCTCTCACTGGTGCCTAAAGTACTCCACAGACCAAGTATACTCTGGTTTTCTCTAGATAAAATATTCTAGCAGAGTGCATGAAAGATTCTGTGCTGAGCAAAAAGAGAGATTATAATTCTCATATAAACTTTAAGGCTAAAGCCACACAGTCTGATTCTTGGCCTGCAGAAGAATGCAGGCTGAGAATTGGCCCCTACACTGGCATCAACCTTCTTCCTTGCCTGTACCTGGAACCACTCAGTTGGCCTGGGGGCAGGCATACACAGTAGGTGTCAGCACTAAAACAAGAGTATGCATTTTAGCATCATCTGAGTTTGTGTTGCATCATGTCCGACACAGTGGTTCCAGGTTCAGGCAAGGAAGTAGGCTAATGCGAGTGTAGGGGCTGATTATTTTCCTGTGTTCTTCTGCAGGCCGAAAATCATCCCTTAGTGGCATTAGCCTAACAACAGATACCGTAAATACTGTAAATAATGGAAAATCAATTCTTACCTCTTACCTAACTGCAAGATAGATACAATAAGATGAGCTATTTTTAACCTAGAGATTCTTCCTAACAATTTAACATACAGATTGAGTATATGAAACCATGTGCTATTTATTTAGGTGAGATGCATACTGCTAGTTGCATTACAACCTATGCAGCAATGTATATGTGAACTAAATACAGGTGTGGGATCTGTTATGCATAAACCAAAAAGTTCTGAATTACAAGTTGTCTTTCTCCCATAGACTCCATATTAAGCAAATTATTCAAATTTTTTACTTTGTGCTTGATCCTAACTAAGCTGCATGAAACCATGTTAGTGGCAAAACAACCCTACTGAGTTTGTTTAATGCTTATGTTTATTCCTATAAATGCTTATAGGAATGGTCATCCAAATAACAGAAAAATGCCTAATACATCCTTTAACTGTACTGATCAACTTTGCCACAAATGGAGTTTGTGGGTTCCCAACTCGTGATTTTAAAGATGCATGTAGCTTTAATTATATGTCTGCCATATCCTTGTATTAAATGTAACCTATAAGAAAGTTTTTAATAGAACCTTACAGTAGATATTTCTTAAAGACTGAAAGATTTACTGGATAATCTGCTCCTCTTAATCTAAAAAGTAATGACTGCCCATGTTCCTGGGTCATAAAGATTTTTACAGTTGCTGTCAAGGGAGTAAACTGGGTTATAATATTTGCAACTTTAATAGTTATACATTGATATGTGTGTGTATATAATGTTATTAGTGTCATACAGCATTGTGAATGGAATTTTCCATATTCAGTGAATTCTGCCCCAGAGGAAGGCTACAATCTATTTTTTACATATGAGATACAAAATAAATTGAGTTGAGCCAATTCAGGAAACATGGCAAACTTGCATCAGAGATGTGAACCTAATACCAGAATAATATGATATTACTAAATACTGATTAAAATAATTAGATGGTATTTTTTATATTCAATTATTATCAACATAACAACTTTAAATGAGACATTCATGCTAATGAGAAAAAAAAGTTAAAATAATTTTAAAAAATGTAGCTTTACATTATATATATTATTAATACATTTTATTCAATTAATTTAAAGGTGTTTGTAAATGCAATTGCTAAAGAAAGCGTCTCTCTTTCCCTATGCTGCTTTGCTGACTACTCAAAACATTTGGCACAATGTATTGGTAGAGTTATCCCTCCAACAAAGACCCTTATACAAGCTCAGCACAGTTCTTTTTATTTTATGCCATTGTATATAAATGACTACACAACATGGTAATTATTCAGATCATACATAGCTTTGTTGATGCATACAAGGTTACCACAGCAGAACTCCAATTCCCAGGGACTCTCCAGTCAAAATTGTTAGAGAGAAGGCTAAATAAGAAAGCAGGCTTGGATTGAGATCACACATCCAAAACAGGTAGTGATGTGAAAGACATCCAAAAAACATTTAGGGGCAGATTTATTAAGTGTGAAATTAGAGCTTACACAGTAAATGTCACCCACTTTCTATTCATTCCTATGGGCTTTTAATACAGTATAATTATCAAATGTTAAACTTTCACACAATAATAAATGAATGGATAGGAATGAATAGAGAGTATTTTACTATTATGAGCTCTAATCTCACACTTTGATAAGTCTGCCCTTTTGAAAAAGCAACAATATATAATATTTTAATTATTTTAAAACACTTAATTTTTTTTTCCTTTTAACAGCTATGCATACATTAATTGTGTCTTACAAATGTCTATGCTCCTCTCACTAAAGCTTCAAAGTAAGAGAGAAGTTCAACATTGTATCATTATTTAGCCACAATGTGAAATCATAGATTTAATAGCCCATAGGCATGGTACAAGGGGCCTTGACATGGCCCATGAAAATGCTATCACCATAACAATTTTTTCTAAAGATTTGCATAGGCTAAAACTGTATTCTGGTAATCATTGTATCTCTATGTTTGCAGTTAATGGCTATATATTATTTCTAGCAAATAGTCAACTCCAGAATGTAGGTTAGACTAAGCACTAATATACGGGTGCTTCTTGCAGCTGTTCTTTGCTTAGAACGTGTGCAGGCAATTTCAATCTTTGTTTCAGTGTTAAAAAAATCCCATTGAGATAGATATCCGAGAGCGATTTCTAAGATTTCCCTTGGTAGCAAAGTCTATTGGCCTATATATGTGTTATAATTAATACTGGTATGCATATGCACATTTTGCAAAGCAGTTTGTCCCAAGAAAAAATCTCGAACTTACTTTGTTTAACATTATTTTTGTTATGGATATACTGTACATTGACCTGTTTTTATAATAATAAAACCACTTGTCATTGCAGAAGAGAAAGTGATCTTTTGTTCAATTTCCTTAGTAGGCTGACATACAGTATATCAGTGTTTAACAAAAAAAGTGGAGCAAACTGTATTGCTGTAGTAATTTATTTGAATGGTGTTTTTTTCTGAGTGTTAGTGAGTGCTTACTAATGAACACTTTCATGGATTAGTATTTAAATATGTGTTTTCTTAATCAGAAACAAGTTAACAACCATTAATAATTATTTCTGGCTTTGGTAAGAACTGAAATGTGTTTTTTGTATTGTGAATTCAGTTCAGGCCATAGTGCATGCAGTATATTTTAAATGCAGGTATGGGACCTGTTATCTAAAATACTCGGGACCTGGGGGTTTTCTGGATAACGGATCTTTTAGTAGTGTGGATCTTCATACCTTAAGTCTACTAAAAAAATAATGTAAATGTTAAATAAACCGAATACGCTTGTGTGCCCTACAATAAGGTTTATTATATCATTAGTTTGGGTCAAGTACAAGGTACTTTTTTACTCTTAAGGAGAAAGATGAATTTGTTTTAAAAAATTTCGGTTAAAACGGAGTCTGGGAGACAGCTTTCCCGTAATTCAGAGCTTTCTGGATAACTGATTTTCTGATAATGAATCCCATATATATATATATATATATATATATATATATATATATATATATATATATATATATATATATATATATATATATATATACTGTGACAGGGTGTTTGGGAAACACCACTGACTTGGAGGAAAGTGCGTTAAAAAGTATGCATTTAAACTGCATGATATCTGTTGCAGAAAGATGCCAAGCTCAGGTAGGGTTAATATTCCCTCTCAGCCAGGTAATTAAGTGGCAGCTGAGAGAGGAGCTACCTGGAAATGTAAAAGGGCTGTGTTGCTACACTTTAGAGCTCTCCGGACACTTCCTAGAGTGTGGTGTTGCTGGGGGAGACAGTGCCTGGCAGAGGCTGGTGAGTCTAAATCTCAGGAGGGGAAGCCAGCAGGGCTGAGTGAGAAGCCTGAATACTCTGAAGTTACAGAAGGTGAGAGCCCAGAGGGGGTGGGGACCTTGAATGTTTTGCTTTGGAGTTGCTGAACTGTTCCCTAAATGTTTTGCATTGAAGTTGCTGAACTGTGTTTTTGGTAACCTATTGTAGGGAATGCCCAGTACCTAATAAACCTGTGTTTTGTTTGAGACCTTAGTGTCCCTGTCTCTAAGCTTAAAATCCTACGCTTACTTGCCTACCAAATGCTAATTCCACCCAAAAAGTGCATGTGCAGGCCAGTGGCATGTCACAATACATATATATTCAATTAACCCTTTAAGTGCCACAGAACGTAGAATCTACGTTCTGTGGAAAAGTAACTTGAAATGCCACAGAACGTAGATTCTACGTTCTGCAGCACTTCCGGGTTCTGGAGCGGAGGAGCGGCTGTTAGAGCCGCTCGCTCCGTTCCGCATCGATCCCCTGCCCCTAGGCAACGAGCAGAGCAGGGGATCGAGTGGCCCCTGGGGCGCGATCGCCCAGGGGCCCAAAAACAGCAGCAGGCACGTGTAACTTACGTGTCCTGCTGCTGCAGCCTACACCGCGCTGGATATCTCCGCCCACACAGCACAGGCACACAGAGGACGTCGCAGATCTCTTCCTGAGGCCCTTCCAGATCGCCTGCAACAGTCTCCAGCGATTTTTTTTCAGGTTAGTGCAACAATTACACACACAAACACACCAACACACACTTATTACAGTAATACACACTTAGATTCACACTTACACACACTTACACATACATTTTTGGGGATTGGGGGGGTCACTTACACTCACTGCACTTACACACATGTGCACACACGCGCACATAACATGTAATTTACCATTTGTACACACGCACACGCACATACATGGCATTGTGGCTTTTTTTTTCTTATTGCATCGTTTCTTTTTTTGGCTGAAAAAAATGTTTTATTTCCATTACGAATAGCGTATTCGCTAACCGTACTGTGCAATATCTTTTTTATGTTATTTCTGTGATTATAATGCAATTTTGGGTATTTTGGTGCATTTTTAGCCATTTTATTGAATTTTTAGCCATTTTATTGCATTTTCAGCTCTGCGTATGTTGTGTTCACTTGTTTCTAGCCTTATAACCTGTTTGGCCCAGCTAAAATATTCAAACTGTGATTCTGATGGCCGATAACACTAGTCTGGAAAAAAAACATTGATTTTTGTGGTTTTATTGGATTTTTTTGCATTTCACTCTTTACTGCCTTATTTTGTTTTGCCTTGTAAATTTTATTTACTATATATCCATTTGGGGGTCTCTGTGCGCCACATAGTTTGGTATATCTATGCATATTGGGCATCAAAGTGTTCAGTAGACCCCTGGCGTTCATATTTAGGATGTTTTATGCTGATACGTTACGAAATGTGGGGCATATAATGGGGTAAAATTCAAGCTTTGTGACGATTTTCAGAAATTTCATAAAAACCGTTATGTTCAGCATTGCTTTGCAGTTTGGCAGTTTACAGTAGAAACATTTATTTACCCATATTGTATTCGTCAGAATGTGTACTTTCTGAAAATATATGGTTTTCTGGGGTCTCTGTACTGTTAGGGGGGTCTAATGTCGCATAATACACACACCAGGTGCTCAAATTGAAGCAGCCAGCGCGTCAGCCGTGAAAATGTATATACACTATTGTCATTTGGGGGTCTCTGTGTGCCACATAGTTTGGTATATCTATGCATATTGGGCATCAAAGTGTTCAGTAGACCCCTGGCGTTCATATTTAGGATGTTTTATGATGATAAGTTACGAAATGTGTGGCATATAATGGGGTAGAATTCAAGCTTTGTGACGATTTTCAGAAATTTGATAAAAACCGTTATGTTCAGCATTGCTTTGCAGTTTGGCAGTTTGCAGTAGAAACACTTATTTACCCATATTGGATTCGTCAGAATGTGTACTTTCTGAAAATATATGGTTTTCTGGGGTCTCTGTACTGTTAGGGGGGTCTAATGTTGCATAATACACACACCAGGTGCTTATATTGCAGCAGCCAGCGCGTCAGCCGTGAAAATGTATATACACTATTGTCATTTGGGGGTCTCTGTACGCCACATAGTTTGGTATATCTATGCATATTGGGCATCAAAGTGTTCAGTAGACCCCTGGCGTTCATATTTAGGATGTTTTATGCTGATAAGTTACGAAATGTGGGGCATATAATGGGGTAAAATTCAAGCTTTGTGACGATTTTCAGAAATTTGATAAAAACCGTTACGTTCAGCATTGCTTTGCAGTTTGGCAGTTTGCAGTAGAAACACTTATTTACCCATATTGGATTCGTCAGAATGTGTACTTTCTGAAAATATATGGTTTTCTGGGGTCTCTGTACTGTTAGGGGGGTCTAATGTTGCATAATACACACACCAGGTGCTTATATTGCAGCAGCCAGCGCGTCAGCCGTGAAAATGTATATACACTATTGTCATTTGGGGGTCTCTGTACGCCACATAGTTTGGTATATCTATGCATATTGGGCATCAAAGTGTTCAGTAGACCCCTGGCGTTCATATTTAGGATGTTTTATGCTGATAAGTTACGAAATGTGGGGCATATAATGGGGTAAAATTCAAGCTTTGTGACGATTTTCAGAAATTTGATAAAAACCGTTACGTTCAGCATTGCTTTGCAGTTTGGCAGTTTGCAGTAGAAACACTTATTTACCCATATTGGATTCGTCAGAATGTGTACTTTCTGAAAATATATGGTTTTCTGGGGTCTCTGTACTGTTAGGTGGGCTAATGTCGCATAATACACACACCGGGTGGTTATATTGCAGCAGCCAGCGCGTCAGCCGTGAAAATGTCTATACATATTGTCATTTGGGGGTCTCTGTGCGCCACATAGTTTGGTATATCTATGCACATTGGGTATCAAACTGTTTAGTAGACCCATATGTTTATATTTAGGATGCTTTATGCTGGTGATGATACATGGACAATACGATGCTGGAAAGTTGAAGCTTTGAGGCAATTTCCAGATATTTCACCAAAACCGACAACTTTGGGAAAGCCTTGCGACTCAGTAGTTTGGAGCAATAAGGCATGGGTACCCATTTTAGATTCTGTAGAATGTGTACTTTCCAAAAATGTATGGGTTTGGGGGGTAAACATATATTTCTGTGTTTTTACCCCACAAAAATGCAGTCAATGTGTTGATTTTTCATTAGCTGAAGTTACCCACGGGACTGTTTGTATGCGCTAACTTCATTTTGGGGCCTCTAAATGCCAGATACTTTGGTAAACCTATGAACAATGGCCACCAAACTGTTCGGAGGAACCCTGGCAATCATATTTAGGGTGCTTTTTCTTGGTGCATAACGATACATGGGTGATATGGTGCTGAGAAGTTGAAGCTTTGAGGAAATTTTCAGATATTTCACCAAAGCCGACAATTGTGGGAAAGCCTTGCGACTCAGTAGTTTGGAGCAGAAAGGCATGGGTACCCATTTTAGATTCTGTAGAATGTGTACTTTCCAAAAATATATGGGTTTTGGGGGGTAAACATATATTTCTGTTTTTTACCCCACAAAATGCAGTCAATTTGTTGATCTTTCATTAGCTGAAGTTACCCACGGGACTGTTTGTATGCGCTAACTTCATTTTGGGGCCTCTAAATGCCAGATACTTTGGTAAACTTATGAACAATGGCCACCAAAATGTTCAGAGGAACCCTGGCAATCATATTTAGGGTGCTTTTTCTTAGTACGTAATGACACATGGGTGATATGGTGCTGGGAAGTTGAAGCTTTGAAGCAATTTTCAGATATTTCACCAAAACCGACAACTTTGGGAAAGCCTTGCGACTCAGTAGTTTGGAGCAATAAGGCATGGGTACCCATTTTAGATTCTGTAGAATGTGTACTTTCCAAAAATGTATGGGTTTGGGGGGTAAACATATATTTCTGTGTTTTTACCCCACAAAAAATGCAGTCAATGTGTTGATTTCTCAGTAGCTGAAGTAAAGTCCTGAACAATTTGGATGTGCTAACTACATATTGGTGTCTCTAAATGCCAGATACTTTGGTAAACCTATGCATAATGGGTATCAAATTGTTCAGTGGACCCCTGGCAATCATATTTCAGGTGCTTTTTCTTGGTACCTAATATAGTTTGGGATATGCGGAGCAGCAAAATAAAACCTTTGAAATGATTTTTCAGAATTTTGAATTTTTTGTTGAAAAACCGCTATGTTCAGACAAGCTTTTATGTTTGGTAGTTGGGAGTAGAGAGACATAGTTACCCATTTTGTAATCGGCAGAATGTGTACTTTTCAAAAATGTATGGTTTTCTGGGGTAAACCTACGGTTTCAGGATTTTTTGCCTTTGAATCTAAAGCATGCCGTTTTCTACCTTAGTGCTTTCAAAATTCGGTAATATACTGCCGGGAGTTTTTGCTGTACAGAAATCCTAAATCTCCCTAAAACTATACATATCTGGTATTGGCACGTTCGAGAGACATAAGGCTTTCCAAATCAGTTGGATTTTCATCCGTAAAATGAAATATTTTTCTGGTATAAATTGATATACGATGAAAAATGGTAATTTTTCATTTTTTTTTTGGTATTTAGCACTATAAATTTTTTTGCACAGGTGGAAATACATGAAAACTCAGGCAGATTTAGAAAGCTCAGTTTCTACCGAAAAAAACAATGTATAGTTTTCCTAGGTAAACTATAGGTTTCCCCTCAGAAAATGCCCCTAAAGTGAGAGAGCACAAAATGTTTCAAAAATGGCTGGCATTTCGCGTAACCAAAATGTGAAATTCTGCTGACACTTAAAGGGTTAAGAAATGGGGGAAAATATTTTTTTTTTTCACAAAAAGGTATAAATAAGTTAAAGACCTCTTAACTTATATTGCTTTCTGTTTTAATTTACTGGTTTATGCTTAATTGCCTACTCCACAGAAACAATTTTACATTAACAGATTCACTTATCAGTAGTGATGAGAACACTGGTTAAAGAATGAAAGCAAATTACCTGTGTTATTGCTATTATGTATGTAATGTTTTGTTTACCCATGCTGGTAAAGGAGCCCTTACAACATCCATGTGTACATTTAAGGTGGGTTATATAGCCAGCAACAGTCTTCAAGAAGTTAGGAGATTACATTTTTGTAATTTATTATTACTTATTTCAGATCCAGGCACAAAAATAGAAAATTGAATTATGCACAACTGTACACTTCACACTCAAAACACATCGAATTTAGTGGCTTTGTTTTAACTTTTCATTTTATTATTACCTTTCAACCTGTTTACCAACCTGCCAGTTTCAAAGTAAAACTCATGCTACAACTTTGATTGACTAAATAGTATGTCTGTCATTTGGATTAAACTGATGTATGCCTTAAGCAGCTGTCCCTACAGCTGGTCAAAGTAATAAAATGAAATGTTTTACATCAATAGGAAGCTGGTGTTCTCCAAAACTGCTCTAGCAACAATAATACTAAGAAAATGACAGATTGTTTTTGTTTGCTGCAAAAGACAGCTGTTTTGACATTATGGCTAAAATCAGACCCATTAAAGTATGATTATAAATTTAGCCGAGTGACACTTCATAACTGAAATGCTAGCTGGTCAATTGTATTAGTAATACAATTATAAATATTATAATAAAAATGATTCTGTTTACTTAATTGCTTTAAAGGAGTATTTTAATTTTAAACGGAATCTCACACAATGCTGTGCCTGGCAAACTGACCCAGTGTTCTGCACTTTATACCTCTTGTAAGCGATGTGTTTGGTGTACTTTTCACCAGTGGTAGACAGTTAATCTCCAGGGAAAATGTATGTTGTTGCATAAAGCATAGCTGGAAAATCCAGATTAATACAGTTAGACCCATAAATCTTTTTTCTAATTTTGGTTCTGCACCCAATGAATTTTAAATGAAACAACACAGATGCAGTTGAACTGCAGACTTTCAGCTTAATTCAGTGGGTTGAACAACAAGATTGGAGGAACTAACGCATTTTTTTTTTAACAAAATCAATTAATTTCAGGGGCTCAAAAGTAATTGGACCATTGACTCAAAGGCTATTTCATGGGCAGGTGTGGGCAATTCCTTTGTTATGTCATTATCAATTCAGCAGATACAAGCCCTGTAGTTGATTTGAAGGGGGTGCTTGTATGTGGAAGATTTTGCTGTGACAACAGTGGTGGATGATCGCAGAATCATTTCCATGGTGAAGAGAAAACCCTTCACAACAGCCAAACAAGTGAACAACACTCTCCAGGAGGTAGGCGTATTGATATCCAAGTCTGCCATAAAGAGAAGACTGCATGAAAATAAATACAGAGGGTGCACTGCAAGGTGTAATCCACTCATAACCATCAAGAATAGAAAGGCTAGATTGGACTTTGCTAAAAAAAAAAAAAAAAATCTAAAAAAAAGCCAACACAGTTCTGGAAAACATTCTTTGGACAGATGAAACCAAGATCAACCTCTACCAGAATGATGGCAAGAAAAAAGTATGGAGAAGGCGTGGAACAGCTCATGATCCAAATCATACCACATCTCTATAAAACATGGAGGCAGTGTGATGGCTTGGGTGTGCATGGCTGCCAGGGGCACTGGGACACTAGTGTTTATCGATAATGTGACCCAGGACAAAAGCCAGCCGAATTAATTCAGAGGTGTTCAGAGACATACTGTCTGCTCAAATCCAGCTAAATGTAGTCACATTGATTGGGAGGAGTTTTATAATACAAATGGACAATGACCCAAAACATACAGCCAAAGCAACCAAGGAGTTTATAAAAGCAAAAAAAGTGGAATATTCTTGAATGGCCAAGTCAGTCACCTGATCTGAACCCAATTGAGCATGCATTTCACTAACTAAAAACTAAACTTCTGACAGGCCAAAAAACAAACAGCAACTGAAAGACTACTACCAAGAGGAGCCTCTTCAATTAAAAGTGGGACCAGAATGGTTCATGGGGTAGGAGCTTATCAGACAAAATGTGAAAGTTAATTGCATGTAAAGAAATACATGATTTAATTGGTATTACTGAGACTTGATGGGATGAAGCATGTGACTGGGCTGTGAACTTACAGTTTTTACAATGTGCAGGACAGAAGGATTAAGATAGGCCGAGCAGTTTGTCTTTATGTAGTGCCAGAATTAAAGCCTTGCACTAAAGACAGAATTGGAGGAAGTTTGCAAGTGTGTAACCACATTTGATGACTTCTTCCTTGATGCTTAGAGGAGAAGGCAACCATGTTCAAGATAGAGTGCAATAAGATGAACATATGTATACTCTGTAGTGATGGGCGAATAAATTCACCAAATTTGCAGCGAATTTCCACATTTTGCCGCAAGCAAATTCATATAAACAGTATTCTTTAATAAAAGACAAAGTCATCCATCATTTATTGCCTGCTGTGAATATTGCTGTGTATATTTCAAAAGATATTGTTTCAAAACATTCTAGCCACTGAAAATGTTATCTGATTTACCAAAATTACATACAATTAATGGCATTGCAGTACTATTTTAGTATTTTGATTAAGTTTCCAATTTATTTTCCTTCTAATCATAAACGTGTTTATAAATTGGTATTTCCTGCTTAAATAATAAACCTTTGAATTTTGTTAAAAGTACGAACATTTTCTATTTAGCAATATATAAATAGGCAACAAAGTTGGGAACAGTTGACTATACAGGCCTCTCTCAATATATGGGGTGCTGTAATTCTCACTGCATGCAATCTCCAGTAGGATTACTTTTGATACCAAATGCAGCTTAGTTATAATTAAATACCAGGTGCTGTTTTATTGCTACAGATAAAAGTAAATAATTTAAACACATTGAATTATTTGCTTAAGTGGAGTCTACAGAAACTGTCTGGATATTGGCTTTCATACAGTACTCATATATGGCTTCAGACATTAGTCTAGGATTCTGAAGTATGTTCTCCCATTTTTATTGTTCTCATTTTATTGTACTGTCCTTTTATATATTCAATCACATTTTTGTACATGTTGAATGTTAAGTGATTTGTTCCTATGACTTTCCATTTGCCGTCTTTCATAATAAGTTTTAAGTTTTAGCTTACCGGTACTATAGTTAAGTTATTAACCTCTATGCTGATGATAACCCAATATGATTTTGTTTCTCTATAATCCTTTGAAGACTTATTAGTAGCCAGTGATTGCAAAGATATTTTTAGCAATGTAAAATTAGACTTCCAGTTCAATTAATACTATAGCTGGTCCTTCTAAATGTTGTTTCAGCAGAATATGATTTCCCAAATGCCCAGTTTATTGAATATATAATATCTTATGCATTACTGCACTGGGCACAGTAAATTAAGTAATTTGCAGTCACTTTCTTTGCTCTTTGGGTTCTATTTTTTTTTTTATCTCTAATTGCACCATTTTGTAGGGTTTGTATATCATCCCTCTATTTCAGAATACCTTGGCAGACTAAATGCTGCTTCTGGGAAGTTCAGATTATTTTGTGATCATTATGTTTTGATTTGGCCTTCATTAAAACAACGTTCATTATAATCGATAGAAATCTAAAAATCATTATTAGAAGCTTATGCACAGACCTTCTGCATTTGACTGTCAAACATTACAGTTTACAAACCATGAGTTGAGTTACAGTATTTATTCTACTTTAGATAATTCTTCATGAGAATCATCATATTGATCCCAGTACACTACCAGTAATTTAGTAAAAGCTATGAGCCTGATACAGTTTCGTAGTGGAATTCTTGACTTCGCCATTGGTAAAAATTGTTCTGTGCTAGGATTTTGCTATGTGTTCTGTTTTGCAGGGAAAAAACTAAGGATTATTTTCACAAGAAAAAACCATGTCAATATTAGAAATCTGTTTTGCCAGACATAAATGCAGTTTTTTTTGCTCCAAAACAAATGCCAACATGGTGATTCGAGGTGTTGTATGAACAGATTCAAAATTTAAACACAAAATTTTTTTAATTGTAACCCCTGATTAAAGATTATTCTGGGCATAAGGAGGGGTCATGACTGCGTATGTACTTTCATCTATGTATAGTGAGTGTGATTTCATGTTTTACAAGGAACAATGAATTGGTGCCAGGTGCAACTACTTTATGGGGCATATTTATCAAGGGTCAAATTTCGAAGTGAAAAAACGTCAAAATTCAAAAAGACCAACCCAAATTAAGTCAAAGTTTTTTTTTTTTGGTCAAATAGGTCCATTTTCGATCAAATAGGTCCATATTCGGCCAAATTCGAATTGAAGGAATAGCGCATTCGATCAAATTCGTTTATTCGAATTGAATTTGGACTATTCCCTAGTCGAAGTACAAAAAAAAAATTTTTCATTTGAAAATTCACCTTGACCCTTGATAAATCTGCCCCTATATGTCAGGTTTTTCTTCACTCTTCACTTGAGGCTGTGCCCGCTAATAGTAAATATTAGTGTTTTTTTTAATTCATCTGAATACCTAAGGGTATACCTCTGTGGTTTTTTGCTTTTTTAATTTGTTCATAAATTACCTTGTTGCCATTGTATTTACATTCTCTATTTTTTCTGATTATATTAAATTATGCAAAACTATAAATTCCATGCAGGATTTTGGATATGGCAAAAGGTGTACTTTCCAAACTGTGTGTTTCCTGGGATGAAGCAAATTTTTTGTGTCTTTACCCCACATACAATACAGGTGTTGATTTTGCAGTAACTAAAATTACATAATATATATGCATAATAATATGCATGCAACATTTCCATTTTGTAGTCTTTGCTCTACATGCCACATACATTGGTAATCCTAATCATATTGTGTATTAATCTCTTTGGTGGACAAACTGTGCTGGATTTTTATGTATAGTCTATAAGGAAGTAAAATTCCACAACAATACATCAAGAATTCTTAAGTTGTCCTTAAAAAACACAACTGAAAAGTTCCCTCCAGGAAATGCACAAAACGATTAAAAAAAAAAGGCTGGTATCTTTTTAAAGGTGTGTGTGTATTTTTTTTAAGGCAGACTAATGCTAAAACTTATGCCCTTATTTTTTGTAACTCAGATTCTAAGTTTATTGAACTTAATGGGACTAACTGAGGCAAGAATTGTTGTCATAAGTATTTAAAAAGAGGTGATCAGTGCTGTTTTTTTCAAGCAGCTTTTTAAAGCCAACACACCAGCTAAAATTCATTATTCTGTTTTGCAAACTAATTGTGATTTTATTTTGTATAATAAAGTGGGAATGTGTGATATTTTCCAACACAACTTTTTGACACACCTTTGCACTAGGCAGGCACTGTAACAGGGCCCCTCAGAAGGAGCTGATACATGTTGTGTTTGGGCTTCCAAGCAAGGCTGCTTTTTTTGAAAGCATTTAATTTAAAGCCATTCAATTCCCCCAACCACTGCATTCAAAGTGTGATTTCAGACTGAGATTATCTTGTTTTTATCCACAATGCATTTGCCCATGATTGCAGTGGCACTGCAGCCTCAAAGGACTGATGCACCTTACTCAGTTGGGGGTGATGTGTTAAAATGAGTGCAGTTGCATGTGCACTTTGACTTGAATCAGACACAAGGAGCAGCTTTGGCTACAAGTACCTTTTTAAGAATGCAATTTTTATCTTTTTACACCACTGACAAACATAAAACTTGTCTGCAACTGCCCAGGCCCTAAACATTCCTTTAAATGCCTATAACAGAAGATTTCATTATACAAATATACTGTATGAATACAAATATATTGTAAGGTGCACCAGGAGACTGGAACTCCCTGTTGCAGCAGTGCACATGTGTAATCCACATCATGACATGGCAGTGTGTCTCTTGATGCCATTGTGCTGGAGCACATCCACTATGGTGCCCTTGATTATTGCGGTCAGCCCTGGCAATTGCCTGTACCTTGTCTCTGATTATTGCAGCCAGCCCTGACTATTGCCTGACCTTAACTTAGGTTTAGTCTTATGCTTGTCTGCACCTCGCTAGTTTTTATTTTTTGTTCCCTCTGTGGGTAGATTCCCTGTCTGTTTCTGCAAGTACTGCTAGAGGTTCTCCTGCTTTGCATAAGAATTATACTATTCCAGCTGTCAACAAGGGTTTCTAGTAAACTGTTACACTTATCGTGGGCCAATAGAACCCTCACAGGCCACTGGTTCATCCTCTTTGTTAGAATCTATCCTGGAGGCCCTGGTCAAGCAATTGGAAAATTGGAGGCCCATGAGCTGCATCTGTTCCAGACTTTCCATCAGGTTTCTGCCTGTTTAGCTTCTGCACCTTCAACAATGGGTTCAGTCTCCCTTGAGTTCATTTGCCACAGTTTTTATTGCAGTAGCTGTGCATTCCTCAAAAGATTCCAGCACCTACTTAGTATGGTGTTGACCCCAAAACCTTTTGGGGTTTCCTGAATCAATATAATAGTCAATTTAGGTTCGGCTTGGTTGGAAATTGCTAAGGAGGGAGTTCAAATAATCACCCTGCTGTTTGGAAAAACTCTTGTTTGGGCTTCTCTGTTGAGGAAGTGAGATGATTCTTTATTCTACAATGGTGCAGTGTTTTGGCTACTTTTCAGGAAATGTACCTCATAGACTCTCACACCTAGCTGCAGATTTATTATTGAATAATGATGTATATTCTGCATTCAGGTGCAATAGATCAATATATAGATCAAGTTATATACAAATATCCCTGATATTGTGTCACACTGGTATTTACATTAGAGCTGCTGTTGTTCAACCTGCTGTACAAATCTCTGACAATCTTTCAATAAGGCACTGTCATTCTATAACAAGGGATAAAATAATTGCCAAAACTTTTTGTTTGTTGCTTTTTTGTTTATTTTTTTTGTGGAATTAATGAATGCTGACAGGCACCTTCAAGAATATCATGTAAGCATTGCGGTACAATGCTTTTGCAAAAAAAAAAAAGGGAATGTGCAATGGTGGATTTGAAGTTTATACTTAGTGCCTGGCCACAGATTTATTAAAATGTGAAATTAGAGCTTGCCACCTAAAAACTCACCCACATTCTTTTTGTTCCTATGGGACTTTTAGAAGAGTATTTATCATATGGTGTACTGCCTTTCACCCACTGATAAATACACTTCTAAAAATCCCATGGGAATGAATAGAAAGTAGGTGAATTTTTCTCTGGTGAGCTCTAATCTCATATTTTGATAAATCTGCCCCTTAATTCATAACTGTGTTGTGTACAAAACACATTCACACAACCACCACTGTATTCAGAGCCACAGATGAGGCTCTTTTTACTATCACTACAGAAAACAGAAATATGACCACACATTGAAAAAAAAGTTTTAAACTTTTAAATCCCAACATTTTCATGACTCTCTTCCTTACTTTTGTGCAGTACAAATGGTTGCTTTAAAGTCATGAAAAGAGCAGAAACTGCTCTAGCTCTTAGATTTGCAAACTACTTGGTCTTTTTATGTTAAGCATTTGTATCTAAAGTAGTTTTATTATATGAAAGCCAATTGGCTCACTATCCTTTGCAAAGAATTGCTATAAAATTGCATCTAATTCTCCCTTTGTGGGAGTAGGAGGTTCAATAAATGAGATTACATTCAGATAGCAAGAGTAAATACATTTTTGTTTTATATATAAAGCGCTGATGTCACTAAAGAAATGAGATGCATTCTATACGTTAATTGCTCTGAATGCATTATTGTTTAATGCTAATTACTTTACTTGTATATTTACATTGCCTGGGAATTACATATTTAAAAAATCCATAACGTATTTAAATGCGTAGTGTTTACTACATGAAGTATAGATAAAGAACACAAAGTAAATTATGAATATCCTTGATTAAAGGACAACTAAAACCTAAATAACTTTGCTGGAAATTTTATTTTTGTAAGTTATTTTGTAAGTTAGGTTACATATGGTTAGGTTACATATGTCAAATGGTTGATGTTACAGAATTATTAATTAATTCTGCTGCAGAATGCACTGGTTATGTGCTTTAATGCAGATTTTAATCAATTTGTAATCAGGGTTGTACTGTGAATTATATGGAATATATAAGTTTAGATAATTTACAGTAGACAAGAGTAAATGAATCGGCAGAACACAAGGAGCTATTGGGGGTGGCTCCTGAGGCACATACCTTTACTGTCAACGTACTCTGGTGGTCTTGGTCTAATACAGAAGACCAAAACACATGGGAGCAAAATTATTACGCTTCTAGCGCCAAGACTGGGTAGTTCAATATATTAAAAAAAATACTAGTTTTTAACCCACTTGTGTTTTCAGGCATAGATTGTTTTTTCACTTGTGTATATTTTGTTTTTTTTATTTTAAAATATAAAACCTCCCCCACTAAAACCTTCAAAGCTTTTTATTTATTTTGAAAAAGACAAAATTTAGATTTCACACAAGGAAAATAAAAGGTATTGATGCAAAAAAAAGTGCGAGCATAATGAATCCACACCATGATGTAACACGTTAAGACTAATTAGTTTTGAGCTTTATTTCTCCTTTAATTTTTCCCCCCCAAATTCTGAACAGTAATCAGTTTAGCAATGGTAAAACTGTAATGATGTAAATGTTTGAAATTTTGGCTACTGCAAATTTACCAGCTCAGGGATTCAGTTTTCACTGAGGAATCATGCCAGATTAAATCTAGCTTCATTAATAACCATGCAGAGAAACCTCACCGTACAACATCATGATTGAGCTGGACTAATTTGTAATACCCCTTGCTGCATCAATATCTCAGAATAATTTGTTAACTCTGACATAAACAAAATAGACACTGAATAGCAACCTCAAATGAAGGTTCCATTTTATGTGAAAGAATAAAAATATTAAAAAAAACCTCCCCTACAAAAGCACCGGTGATGTTTGGCTTCAGGTTTTCATGCAATTTTGATAGCAATAGCATATTGTGGTTTGTTTGTATGTTTTATTTTTATAGTTACATTAAATGCTACCCTATATAGAGAGGGTTCTAATTCTCAAAATGTAATATTTAAATTAAGACTGTTGCACAAAATCTGAGCTGGGGCTATTTTTGCAATAATTTTTTTTACAATAGTTTAAGAATGTCATGATTTTTTACTTTTTAATGTGATTGTGAAAATGAATTGTCCCTCAGAGAATAAAGCACCTACTATACCATAAATGCCAGAAATATCTGTCATGAAATTGTATCTTAAGTAATGTATAATCACTTGGAATAACTTTTCCTTAGATGTTGCATTGATGGATGATGTTTGAACATGTTTCATGAGGGGAAAAAGTAGTAAACAACTATTCTTGCATTGAAATTATTGTGCAAATTGATGACTTTCTAGTATTGGGTTTTTCCCTTTGGTATGTGAAACAAAAGACCTATATCATATATGTCACTTGCCATAATTAAAATAAAATATCCAGTGCACCATGATTTAGGGTTCTGCACAAATTTAGAACTCGTCAAGCCAGACTTGAAAGATGATTTATACACTTCTATTCATGGAAAAGGAATGAATATATATATATATATATATATATATATATATATATATATATATATATATATATATATATATATATATATATATATATATATATATATATATATATATATATATATATAAAAATTTAATCACAGTACTACAGCAATTAGCATTGCTGTCCTGTAGCACTGGAACTATGAGGTCCATTCCAACCTGGTCACTATCTACATGAAATTGTGTATTCTCCCTTTGGGGCACATTTACTTAAGGGCGAATTGTGTTGTTTCTACTGAATTTTAGCTAAAAAGACAATTCCCAGCAACATTGCCTGTCTACTAAAAGACAAACTACATACTTCACTAGCAAATTAGCTTGTCGCTGGAGAACTTTCACTGCGTTTTGCTGGTTGAATTTTCAACTCTGGTGAATGATCGTAAATCTGCTAATTTATTAAAGTGTAAAAATTTTAATTCATTACCCTTTTCACCAAAATCTATTTAGCCAGGTTTTGACTAGTTAATTAATACAATGAAGCAACATCATCAACATTATTGTCAGTGACATCTTATCCTGCATTCAAAAAAAGTCATAAGCAAAAGTCAATACGCTGACATTTTTTCATATTTAAAGCGGGATTATGTTTACAAGTTGTAACTGTTAAAAATATCTAATTTTTTTCAACATTTGAAGCTTATACCACATTTGTTTTAGGGTGGGCTCATGGCCTAAGACAATAAAGGATCTCTGTCTATATTTTGCTTCCATAGACATTTTTAATAAAATGTGGCCACTTCCAGCAATTTCACTAATAAGTACATACACACTGAATGACCTTTTATATACCTGCAGAATTTAACACTAGAGAATAATTTTCTGTTCTGAAATTTTCTTGCCAACGGATCGTCACTGACGAAAGTACACAAACATTCTTTTGCTGAGATGTAATTGCACATTTTGAATTTGGTGAATACGTCATGAAATAATGTCTGATGTAGTTGCGCGAAGTCTGGTGGTGACTTCCGAAGCAAAAAAAAAAGGGGAGTTTGGTCGGATTTGTTTCCCAAAAAAATTAGATTAATTTGAGTTTTAGTAAATGTGCCCCATAGTGTTGTGTTTTTTTTATTGGCTTTTATTCTGATGATATTGAACCAAGCACGTGTACATGTGATGGGAAAATTAGATTATAAATTTGATTGGGGATGTACCAATCATTGTGACAGGCTAGCAATCAGATTGCATAGGAAAACCAACTCTTAATCAAGGACAAATATTCTAATATAAAAATTTCCAAATTGTATTTACAATCACAGAGGAAGTACAGCACGTGTTAAGATCTACTTGGGAATTGGTGTATTCTCTGTAGAGTTACCTCCCCACAGAAGTCATTTGAGCCTTTTTTCACCGGTGATCTGCATGAAAATATTTTTATTCTTTGCAAATGAGCCAAGATAAAGTAAACTATGATGCATATATTTCTTTGGCATTTACAAAAGAACAACGTCATATCATAGATGTGTAGAATGCAAGGGTACTACAGAGGAAGCCGACCCTGTGCCTGCAGGGGGCCCAGGAGGTATAAGCGGCCCCATGAGACCCAAATAATGAGCGATTTCAACATCTATTGTTAAAACAGGAAAAAATCTGGATATGTTGGTGGCCCTAAAATTAACTTGCTGTGGGGCATCTAGTTACTCCACTTGTAGAATGTATGGGGCATATTTATTAAAAACTCTAATTTGAATTTTTGCCATGATTCGAGAAAATCATGGCAAAAGAGAGCAAACTGGAATATTTACAAATTTGAGTTTGAAATCAGTGGGAGGTATATTTTAAACATTCACGCCTAATTCATTGCCTGGCAGACAGCTAGAATATAATGATTCGAAAGACACCGATTAAAATACATACTCAAGCAGAAAGTGTCTACTATAAATCTCATTATAGAACTAATCAAATTAGCTGAATATTTAAATGTTTTTATAGATGTCAATGGGCTTTTTAGGAATCCCCTAGAGTTATGTACCGAGTGTTGATCGGAAACACTTCTAGTTTAATATTATTGGTCCAAACACATACCAATAGCGTCAACAAGGCTAGTACCTCACTAAAAGAAAAGAACATTTTCTGCATAGTTACACAAATGTAATTTATATCTTTAAAGAAACTAAATTAAAGTTCTATTTATAAATGCATGTGTCTGCAGAGATTAATTTAAACTGTGATATTAAAAATAACCGTGATGCAGTAAACATGAATCACTGCTATCCGCAAAGTAGGACAAGAGAAACAGAGTTTCTGGGTAGGACATATAAATAGTTGTCTCTAAAGCTTTTTACATACTGTGGCCATTAATCTTGTTTGTTGTCGTTTTTTTTTTCTAACTAGTGTCTGATTTCACAAACAATGAACACCTATATAGAAATTAAAATTGTGTCTTCTCTTTGTTTCAGTTTCTAAACTTAATTCATTGAGTTTGCCGTCATCCAACTGGCAGCCTACAAATTGTTTATAAAAAGGGATCATTTTGGCCCCAAGCCTACCCAAGGTGTTTAAAGCCTTCTTTGTATATCCTCATCGTTTTATTACAATTTGGCCCAAAACAGTGCTACATTAGCTGAACATCTCTTCTTTGGCTATTTATTCAGCATTTTATTAATTGAAAAATAATTAGGTATTTTTTAAAATTTCTTTAAAAAAGCACAGAACACATTTTTCATTATATTTAGTTGTAATGCACACACACCGAATTCTCATGCATGCCAGAAACCCCACAAAAGGACTTATTTACAAACACAAGGGGGCAGATTTATCAAGGGTCAAATGGAAAATTTGAATTTTTTAATTTTTTTTTTTTTTTTAATTTGATTTTCGAGATTTATCATCCTCTGGCCCTTTAAGTATTCCACTATTCGCCACCTAAAACCTGGCAAATTGCTGTATATGTCAACATTTTTTTTTTTTTTCTGAGAAACAACTCACATCAATTTTTTTTTTTAAATTCAAATTGAATTCGATCCGAGTTTTCGGATTGATTTAATTCATCAGAGTTTTAAAAATGTGATATTTTTAAAACAAATTTAGGTTGAATTTCAAGTTTGGTGGAGTTTTTAAAAAAAACTTACATGAATTTGAAATTTAACCTTTGATAAATGTGCCTTGTGGTGTTCACAAAAAAAAGAGAGGTTTCCCGCCTAAGGCACCTTTGAAAGGAAAGCCAAGAGTTGTGTCACTCTGCATGCAGCATTTGGATGGGAGAGTGGTGCATCCCCTAGAATTCCTCCCTTTTATGACTTACCATCTATATGTGCACTTTATTGCCCTTGCACTTGTATCCAGGGCAATATTAAATAGGCATTAAAATGTCTTCAGCCATTAGTCTGATCACAAGAGGAAAATAGGTTATGATGTAGGTTAAAATGAAGCTAAAGCAATTACAGCTGAAAACAGGAGGATATATTGCTGTGAAATAAATTGGTTAATTCGGTTATATATAAGAATTGACTTCCCACTTGTCAAAAGCAACAGTTTTACATCAGACCCAGTTCAATTGCTGTTGGAATTGTAGTTTTCACATGGAAAACTCTACTCCGTTTTAAGAGCAAAATACATAACCCCTCTGAAAAGATCTTCAGCATTGCATTCCAAACTTAAAACTGAATGAATCTAATGTGTTAAAAACACATTTGATAACTTCTCTGGAAGCCCACATATGTATGTTCATTAAACAATAAAACATATTGGGGGGAGCCCCACTTTGACAAAAGTTGATAAAGGACAGACAAAGCCTTCTTCTCAGCAGAGACCAAAACAAAAGGCTTTTTAAATCCAGGAAAATGCATGGCTGTAGATGCAATCCACCTCTCTATTCCCCAATTTCTATAGTTATATCTACACATCAGTCTCTGATAGCTGCCACTGCATGTTCCTTGCACATCATTATGCTGCAGATTAATTTGAGGATGGGGATTCTTTATTAAGCCTATTTAAATTAGTTATGCTGATATACCATTGACTATATTGGTAAGACCTATCACCACTAGCTGTCTACATCTCTGCAGATCAACTATATCTTCTAAGATGGATTTATATTCCCCTGTGGGGTCACGATGTAATGGCTCATATGTTTCACAATCATCTAATTGTCTAGAACATTCTTTGAAATAATCTAAACCTATTCATCACTACGACAGAGCCGCCCTTATCAGATCCTTTGCAAAAAAAATTAAATTCATTTTTTGGACAATTCACTCAGAGGTTCAGTACAAGAAGAAATAAAGTGTGTACATGAAACCTATTACTAGAAACACTTTATTGTGCGCAGATAGTTGCCATCCCAGAATGGTCCTGGGGGGCATCATGGTGAGCCAGTTCTTACGAATTTGGTGAATCTGTACCACATGGGATGCCTTCCAGGAACAAGCTATGGCACTCTGGGACCGACTGGAAATATGATGAAATTTTGATTAGGAAGGTATATGAGAGTGGAGTACCTACTTCCAGGCAAGAACTTTTAACCAATAATAAAAATAACACAAATTACAACAAAAAAATTTAAATAGGGATACACAATGGCAAGACATTTTTTTTTTTATTACTCCATTATTACTCCATACAGTAAGCAAACTATACAGATTAGGAAAATAATTGAAAACAGATTAGATGTACTGAGGATGGGTCCACTATTAGATCAGTAAATTTTGGATAATATTACATTTGTTTTTCAGATGTGGCAGGACAATGCCGAGTGATATCTCTCCAAGCCTCTCTTCCCCTAAAATGACAATGATAAACAACACTCCAAAGAATTTAAAAGGGGCTCCCAAACTTTTTCATATGACACTTAAGGCAGCTCTTGCTAGCACCACCTCTGATGTAGTGCCAGAATGAAGCATGAAAAGTGTCAGGCGATCATACATGTCACAGTCTAGGAGATAAGTCTCATGAAGGATACCTGTACTATGTTTTTAATGCAAACTTGGTAATAATTTTTTTTTTTTTTTTTTAAATTTCACCCATGGCTTGGGAAATCCCGTTTACCTCTTGTTCAACTGTTCTTGTCAGAACAGCCTGCTAGAAACAATTGAAGCAGTAGCATCTGGATTCCTTAGCCAGCTATTCAGTCACCCACTAACTTAAGCACTCCTACCACCCATCTGTAACTCTACTGAAGCTCTAATTTTCCAACTACTACTATAGTTAATTATGCCCTCAATATTAGGGCCATGTTACAGGGTTGAAGGAGTTGCACAAATGTAAGTTGTGCTGGGTGTCTGAGTAGTTCTTTGAACATATAAAAGCACAAGGCTAAATCCTTTTAAATTTTATTGGGGGTATGGTATCCTCTGTACTGTACTCAGAGCTTTATATTAGGATGTAAGGACAGGGCTGGCCTGCAACTGCTGATGCTCAATTTGCACCTGGAGTACATAGCAATCTTTTTGTGTGTCCTCAAATATTTTGGTACCCATGTTGTAGAATACTGGAAACTGGAATTTTGCTCTAACATTGAGATTCTTCTATCGATACTAGTGATGTACTGATATACCAACATAGTATGTATATTTTTACTGTTTTCATAACAGTTTATATCCTTTAATTCTATTAAAGGAAAACTATACCCCCAAAATGAACACTTAAGCAACAGATAGTTCATATCATATTAAGTGGCATATTGAAGAATCTTACCAAACTGGAATATATATTTAAGTAAATATTGCCCTTTTACATCTCTTGCCTTGAGCCACCATTTCGTGATGGTCTCTGTGCTGTCTCAGAGATCACCTGACCAGAAATACTACAACTCTAACTGTAACAGGAAGAAGTGTGGAAGCAAAAGACACAACTCTGTCTGTTAATTGGCTCTTGTGACCTAACATATATGGTTTGTTGGTATGTTTGAGAGTACAGTATGTTTGAATCCTACGATCCCAGGGGGAGGCACTTATTTTTTAAAATGGCAATTTTCTATTTATGATTACCCAATGGCACATACTACTAGAAAAGTAGATTATTATGAAAATGGTTTATTTACATGAAGCAGGGTTTTACACAAGCTGTTTTATGCAATATCTTTTTATAGAGGTAGAGACCTACATTGTTTGGGGGGTATAGTTTTCCTTTAAGAAGTCTTACATGTTGGATTTGTAGGCCATCTTCTCAAATCTTTTTATATTTCAGTTTAATTTAATTAAGGGGGGAAGCATAAACCCCTAAGCTGGAAACATCTGGAGTTGAGCAGGCTGATCAACTAAATGACAACACGTTCTACAGGTCACAATGGTGGGATGAGCCATTAATCAGTCTGCAACCAACAGAGCAGTAAGCTAAAGTATTTACAATTCAAGTGTCAAAGGCCAGCTCCAACAGGAGACTGCAGCAATATGTTTTAATGGGTCTTTTATTTGAATCTTGATTCCTGCAGCCAATTAGCGATATCAGAGGGCATGCAATTAAAGAACACTTGATCTTGTATGTAATGTGCCACAGGGAAAATACAACATATGTTGATTACTGTATCTTTTATTTGCGACTGCTTTAGAAATATCAATATAATTATTAAGATTGTGTACTTTATTTTAGCTTATATATATATATTCTTCCCAAAGACATTTTTCTCAATACATATTCTTTGAAGCCATAAATGATTCTTTCTGATTAATGCCTGTCATTTCAACAAAGGCACAAGTTCCACTGATGTTCCTTTATTAACTGACAGATTTCTTTTTAGTGCCAGAACTCTTCTGCATTCACAGAAAAACAAGCTTTAAACTCATTTCATTTTGTCACTCTCCTTTTTATCACTTCAGACTGCACCTTCTTAAGGCTACACACTTCCTCACTCCTGTGCTACCTACAGAATAGTTGATGATTTGAAAATCTCAAGATACTCTGTGCACCTCTGGCTTAAACATTCAATCTAAACTTTAGTTTGAAGAGTATGGATTCTTAGCAATACTGGATCAGCTTGCAGCTGGATAGATTGACATTGAAGAGCATGATTGCCCTCAACACTTTGTAAGGAACAATTGCATAATGTTTAATGTAACTCAGTTTTTCCTGGCCTGAAAAGGATTAACGTCTACATTATTATGTTTAGGAACATTCACATGGGATTATATGCTAACAATGTAAAAATGCTGTTTAAACAGTAAAACATTAAGCTTTATTTTTCCATCGCTTTAAAATATATTGACACCAACAAATCCCTTACCGTATTATT
Organism: Xenopus laevis; assembly: GCF_017654675.1. Lineage (NCBI taxonomy): Eukaryota > Metazoa > Chordata > Amphibia > Anura > Pipidae > Xenopus > Xenopus laevis. The sequence continues at coordinate 84,701,049 of NC_054379.1, forward strand.
GTTGTTGATAATGATAATTGCAATGTTGAAAATAATACACACAATGGATCAGCACAGCAATATAGAAATTGAAATGCAAAATTAAACTATATAAAATGTTTCTTTAAGAGAGGTTCCCTCAGTCCTTGATCAGCTGACTTTATTTAATGCATGTATATATTATCTGCACAAGAGAGGGCAGAAAGTTATACTAAAGTAGGGTAACCAGATCACTTGAAAATGCAGCCCTGCAACATGGACACACCTACTATTGTGTATGCCCTTGGTATGAGTGAGCCTTTAAAGGGGTGGTTTTACCTTTAAGTTAACTTTTAGTATGTATTAGAAGGGCCAATTCAAAGCAACTTTTCATTTGGTTTTCTTTTATTTTGTTTCTTATAGTTTTTTCATTATTAGCCTTTAATTATTTGCCTTTTTCTTCTGACTCTTTCCTGCTTTCAAATGGGGGTCACTGACGCCATCTAAAATCACATGCACCGTAAAGCTTCACAGTTTTTGTTAGTTACTTTTTATTACTCATCTTTCTATTCAGGTCCTCTCCTATTCATATTCCAGTCTCTCATTCAAATCATTGCATGCTTGGGAAATTTGGAACCAAGCAACCATTTTGCTGAAATTGCAAACTAAAGAGCTGCTGAATAAAAAGCGAAATAACTCCATAATAAAAAATGAAAACCAATTGCAAAATATCTACATCATAGAATGACTCCAGACCCAACTTCCTATGCACCGCATCGGCAACCCTGGACCTGGATCTTCGCGGGATCACGTGGATCGACATCTCCAGCCTGTCCCACGTCGCAAAGGATGGAACTGCTGCCTGCAACAACCCCAGGTTAGTGTTAACACACACAAAACACTATTACACATTTACATTTTCACTTACACACACTCACATACATTTTTGGGGGATCAGGAGGGTTTCACACATTCACAACACTCACACACATACTTGCGCACACACACATACTTGCACACACATGCACACAACACACGTACATACACATATACACACAATTTTGTACCTTTATTTTCTTACTGCATCATGTGGTGTTTTGCCTGAAAAAAACTGCTTTATTGCCATTGCGAATAGCATATTCGCTAATTGCACTGCACAGTACCTTTTTTTTGTATGTAATTTTGGTGATTATATTGCAATTTCGTGATTTTGGTGCATTTTTAGCCATTTTATTGCATGTTTAGCCATTTTATTGCATTTTCAGTGGTGATGGGTGAAAAAATTAGATAGACGCGAATATCCACGTCTCGCCACATCTCGAAAAATTTGCCACGGATGCCCATTGACTTTAATGCATTTGGACAAAATAGGCACACGTATAAGATATGATGCACATAAAAATAATTTTGACGCCATTGACTTCAATGTGTTTCACAAATTTTCTCGCCTTTTCACAAATTTCGAGGGAAATTCGTTCATTTTTTGGCGAAGCGAAACAGGACAAATTTTCGCATCACTAATTTTCAGCTTTGCATATGTGTTTGCTTATTTCTGTCGGAAAAAACCTATTTGGCCATGGTAAAATATTCAAACTGTGATTCTGACTGCTGATTACACTAGGCGAAAAAAAAAAAAACATTGATTTTTGTGGTTTTGTTCTATTTTAGTGCTTTTATAGCAATTTGCTCTGTTCTTTGTTATTTAGTTTTGCCCATGGAAATTGTGTCTGCTATATATCAATTTGGGGGTCTCTGTGTGCGACATAGTTTACTTTATCTATGGATATTGGGCATCAAGCTGTTCAGTAGATTCCTGGCGTTCATATTTAGGATGGATGCTATGGTATAAATTCATATACAGGTACCATGAAAAATAAAATCTTCAAAATAAATATTCACGCACTCCTGTGACCATGGCAATAAAGGTTAAAAATTCGTAACTTTTATTCCATTTAGTTAAAAGGTATGCGTCCTAACGCGTTTCGTATCAAAAGATACGTAATCATGGCCTATGATTACGTATCTTTTGATACAAAACGCGTTAGGACGCATACCTTTTAACTAAATGGAATAAAAGTTACGAATTTTCTGAGGGCCTGGGGTTTGGACACCCAGGTCATACCTTTCCACTCGGTGAGGATTACCTTGTGGCTTGCTTTAATTTAATTTATGAAGTGTTTAGGGGTTTTACCCTGTATAAGCAAGTTTAGATTTTGACTTTGTTCTATTAACATTTAAATAGTCCAAAAGAGATTGGAGCCAGCCGCCTTTCTTGTTTGTATGGATACCATGAAAAATAGGAATTTTTTATGTGTTTTTTTTTGTTATTTATCGCTATAAGTCTTTTTGCAGAGGTGGAAATACATAAAAACTCAGGCAGCTTTAGAAAGCTCAGTTTCTCCTGAAAAAAACTATAGTTTTCCTAGGTAAACTATAGGTTTCCCCTCAGAAAATGCCCCCTCAGAAAATGCCCCTAATATGAGAGCTCACAAAATGTTTCAAAAACGGATGGCATTTCGTGTAACCAAAATGTGAAATTCTGCTGGCACTTGAAAGGTTAATAAGTGAAAATGAGGTGAATGCATAAAGCAAGCTGACAATTCTGTTTACATGCCACAGTTCTGTCTTTTAAGAAGAAATTGTACCAATGTAGAAAATGTTAATTGATTCTCCGAGGGATAACCTGAGGGAGAGTGCTGTCATATAGCTTCTGGTGATAGCCAGAGAAAAAATTAATAATATCACATTGATGCATAATAGTTATCAAGCAGGCACAAGATGAAGAATTGTGAATATGTATTCACCTGCCAGAACACCAGTCCAATCCAACCAGACTTATCTATTAGCTCTTTGCTGCCCTTCCCCATCATCAGTTTGTCATTTTTATCACAACATTTACTGCAATATAGTTACTACTGTATTGTAATGTGCAATTTGATCAGATGATATCTAAATAAATTTAAATATATATTTTTCAATCCCCTTTATTAACATCTGGTCCTACTCCTCCCTCCTCCCACTACCCAGCGAGACCCACAATTTCCTTACCTGGGGCCAACTCACCACCATTAAACAGGTACTGCGAACCGGAAATGGGCAGAGCCAGAAAAAAAATGTTTAAAGGAGAAAAATATTGATAATATATTAAATACCCAAAACCCGACACACGACCAGCAAACCTTCATCCATACCTGTATCCAAACATCCTATCTGCAACCTGCAGGTTACCCACTTTTTTTGTGGTCTCCATTTCTCTCTGAGCCATTGCCTGGTCACCACTGTAAACTTGCAGCACATTATTATTATTTATTATTATTATTATTATCCTCATCCTATTGGTGTCTGTAGGTTAATCACCTACTTAGATTGTATATTCTGTGGGGCAGTGACCTCCTTTCTCTCATGTATTTAACACTTTGCACTTAAATTTGAATGAAACTGTATTTATATTTCATTATTTAATTTGCTCTATAAATGTATTGCTCTACTGTACATTGCAGTGTGCACAAACTATATAGATAAAAAATATACACACATACTGTACATTAGTAATGAGAGAATTATATGCTGGCATGATATTATTGAATAGATTTGCATATTTGGTCCCTGCTGCTTTGCCTGGAGCATTTCATTATTAAGCACAACCTCAGCTCACACCTCAGCAACAGCTGGTTCTTAAGAGAATAGTATAATACTTGAGGAAGATATGAAAAATAACAGGAAGTGTGTGTCTGGTTAATTGCAATCAAAGGCAGCTCAGGCAAAAGTGAAACTGCAAAATGAACCAGTGATGCCATCCCAGGAAGGGGAATTAAGAAAGAAAAACAGTTTTATGTTATCATCTTTTCATATTTCCATTACAGAAACACTGAGAAAGGGCAAAAAAGGAGTATATAATGGCTCTTGCAATCTCAAGATTATTTTAATGTGCCTGAACTTTACCAAGTGGTTATGGACTGCATTAATCAGCTTTTATCAGCTGACTTGTTTCAGGGGTCAGAGTTAGTACATAAATGTAAACACTTAAGGGGTTATTTATCAAAGTCTAAATTTATCTCAATATTTTCTGATACAAACTATGATCAAATCCACTTGGGTTTTTTGCGCTTATTTAATACATTTTCCCGAAAATTATCTTTGCGGGAAAAAATAAGTTTTTCACGATTTTTTCGGCTTTTTCACCCAGAAACTCAAGTTTTTTGCCCAAAAACTTCCACGAAACCCAGCGCACATCAAAAAATTATTGGGACTTCTCCCATTGGCTTATATGCAACCTCGACAGGTCTGAGATGCCAGATTTTCTGATTCAGACTTTTCTGACGCAATGTGAGGTAGGGCAGGCGTCACGTTGGATGCGTCAAATTTAAGGTAAGTAATAGGAATGTCAGACGTTGTCACAGCGTGCATCACACACGACTGTCGGATGAAGACACAACATGCAGCGTTCACATCTGACAGTCATGTTGATTGCCAGGTGCGACAACGTCCGACATTCTTATTACTTACCTTAAATTAGGCGCACCCGGCGTGACGTTTGCACTTCGTTGCGTCGGAGCGGAAGGTATCGTTTTCAAAACGCCCAGGTAGTTCTACCCTTAAAGGGGAAGGAAACCTAGTTGGCGCAAACCCCCCAAACCCCCCTCCCTCCTCCCCCCTGGCCTACCCGTCCCGCTGGGCAAATGCCCCTAACTTGTTACTTACCCTTCTGCGTAGGTCCAGTCCAGGGAGTTCACAGACGACATCTTCTTCCACGTGATCTTTTCCTGCTTTGACCCGCACATGTGCAGTAGGATCATTTCGCCGGTACGATCTACTGCGCATGCGCGTGACTTTTGGCGCATGCGCAGTAGATCCGTACCGGCGAAATGATCCTACTGCGCATGCGCCAAAACGCCGTTCACAGCAGGAAGAAGATCGCGTGGAAGAAGATGTCGTCTGTGAACTCCCTGGACTGGACCTGCGCAGAAGGGTAAGTAACAAGTTAGGGGCATTTGCCCAGCAGGAAAGGGTAGGCCAGGGGGAGGAGGGAGGGTGGGCAGCAACAAACGGGAGGGGGGGTGGAGGGTTTGCGCCGACTAGGTTTCCTTCCCCTTTAAAGGGGCTGTTCACCTTTGAGTTAACTTTTAGTATGATGTAGAGAGTAATGTTCTGAAACAATTTGCAATTGGTTTTAATTTTTTATTATTTAAGGCTTTTGAGTTAGTTAGCTTTTTATTCAGCAGCTCTTCAATTTGCATTATAAACAATCTTGTTGCTGGGGTCCAAATTACCCTAGTAACCATGCATTGATTTGAAAAAGAGACTGGAATAGGAGAGGACCTTACTAGAAAGATGAGATATACAAATTAGCAATAACAATATATTTGTAGCTTTAAAGAGCATTTGCTTTTTAGATGGGGTCAGCGACACCCATTTGAAAACTGAAAAGTCCAATAATTATAAAACTATAAAAAAAAAAAAAAAAAAATAATGAAACCAATGGAAAAGTTGCTTAAAATTGGCCATTCTATTACATACTAAAAGTTTACTTAAAGGTGAACCACCCCTTTAAGAGAAGGAGCTGCATCAACAGGGCTTTCTATAAAAGAGTAATTTATGATTTAATCAATTAAAAGCATCACCACACAGCTAGGCCGAATTCCAAAGGTTAGTTACATAATTACATTTTTTTGCCTTTAATATGCAAAAATAATTTTGGGGTTTTGAAACCCTTTTAAAAAGGACATATAGCTTTTTTGCCTGGCAATAATGCCAGCATTTTCCAGCATGTCCGTATCTGAAGTCCAACAACAAGATTCTAAATGCAAGACGGCATAATAAAATTATTTCTAGGTCACTCGAGGACCTGCTCTTTTTTACAATTGGCTCTCTCTTTCTGGTTTCATACAAGCACTGAACACCTAAACAACACTAGCTCAATGTTATATTGCAAAACAAAAATTGCATAATAAACATTAGATAGCAAGGGGTTGAGAGAGATATTTTTAGGACTATGTAGCACTGTACCTGGGAATGTCCTGAATAGTGATGGGCGAATTTATCCGCCAGGCGCGAATTCGCGGCGAATTTGCGCGATTCGCGTCCAGCGAATAAATTCGCGAAACGCCCGGGAAAATTCGCCGAAAAAATTCGCCGGCGTCAAATTTTTTGTTCCCAAAAACCGACGCCGCATCAAAAACGGGCGGCATTTCGCGAATTTTTCGCCGTTTCGCGAATTTCGCGCGAAATTCTCGAATTTTTCGGCGAAACGGCGCAAATTCGCCCATCACTAGTCCTGAACACAGTTTATGTTTTACCCAGGTTTCTGACAGAGTTGTTCCCGGCTACGTAGTCAGCCCGGGTTTTCTTGCACTGAGGTGGGCTAATTTAAACCGCTTTTCCGAGTGTGTGAGAGGATTGTGTTAGCAGAAAATTAAATGTCCATGAGAAAAGGTATGCTGTGATGTATAAAGTGTCTTGCTATAAAATAGCCAATAGAGGAACGTGGGTATTATTGCCTTGGGAAAGAATTTGAGTTGATTACAGATCATGCCCCCCTTAAGTGAATGTACCAAAAGAAAAAAACAAATAGAAGGGGTACCCAATGGTTTTTGGCCTTACAAGAATACAATTTTACTGTGAAACACAGGCCATGTTCCAAGATGGGTAAGGCAGATGCTCTATCAAGGGTCCATCCCTTCTTTGGTGCATGTGTTACAACCATGGGGTTGAAACAATGATATGTAACAGAATGACTGAAAGAACAATTGGGAAAGTCCTGGATGCAGTTTGTTTGCCCAGGTTTCTGACAGAATGGTTCCAGTTCTGGACTAAGTGTTCTGATTTAAACAGCTTTTCCCAGTGTGTGAGGGGATTGTGTGAGAAGCTGGAAGGGAGACTGTATGTTTCCATACTGAGATGCATTTTGCAGGAACCAATAAATGCATCAGAAGAGACTGTGTGAAAGTTTAACAGAGGGCTCAACACTGTGAATGCTGTAAATGCTGGACACACTTTTATTTCTGTATTCACCAATGTGGGACTGCCATTCCTAATTTGATGCCAGAGGACTGAACCTGTTCATTTTGTTTATAATGTAAGCCATCCAAGCTGCATAAAACTGTTTAACATGGCCCTCGACTCATGTTTTGTGCTAAAACATTGTTGTGTTTATGATCCTTGCTAATCTTTATCTCACATTATATTGATGGATTGTATACCCAATGTTTGCTGGGAATTCTAAGTACCATAAGCCTATTAAGGATAGGATGAAACTCTGGTTAAAGTGCCAAAAGAACTACACAGGGTAAAATTCTATCAAATCTACCCTTTAAAATACCTAGGGAAAGGCTTACGACAATAGTAAGGCTGCAAGTGATATGGTGATCAATCACACTCATAAATTCATAAATCATTCTCATAACTGAATCAATAAATCCCACGTTTATAAAATATTTCTCCCATTTAGGAAGGCCAACCATATTGCTTGTATGGCGTATGTAAAATCTTCAGGGGTGCTCTGGGAACACACTGTTAACAAATAGAATTAGCTATTTTTATTTATGTTCTCATATTGTAAAAATTACTCCAAAACATTATCATGTGCATTATCATCCATGATGTTCTCTACCATGGAATACAATTCTACCTTTTCATTGACTATAAATATCTTGTGTTAATTCCTGAATTTAAAGTTGTTCCAATCAAAATCATGGAGGCTTATTAAATATAGGTGTTGACTTCAACCCTATTCAGATAAGGGCTGATTTATGATTGGCTAGTGTATTTTACAGAAAGGTAACAATAGTTCAATACAGTGCTACGAAATATGTTGGCGCTATATAAATACAGGTTAATAATAATAACAATAGCTTTCCTGTTATTAAAAGATCCTTTACAATACAAAAAAGAAATACAGAAAATTGTCCAATTTCTTACTTCCTGCATGCGATTTACATTGGATGATTAAGATGGGTGTACTCAGGGCTGTATTGACAACCAAAGAAAATCAATGTGTTTGATTGTGCAAAGCAGTCAAACACATTCTAGTGAATTGACATATGTTATCTGCTTTGATAAAAGTGTCAATTTGTTAACATTTTCCCAAATGTCAAGGAAAATGTTAAATTAGTAAAAAAAAATCAAACTAATGTGAATCCTTCTGCATTTCCCAGATGATCTTTGATAAACTTGGCCAATATTTTGCAAGTTTTTGGCTTGAAATAATAAATCTTACTAAAAATGCCTGAAAACACCTTCAGAGCTGCCAGCAAATCTTCATGGTCATTTATCATCAAAACCACATTATCTGAAAACCGTAATACAGAATGCTTCAAATTAAGAGGACTTGTCCAATAGTGTCAATTTTAAGCAAATAATTCACATTTGTTTTACTCTGTAGTAATAGAACAGTACCTGGTACTTGATCCTAACTAAGGATAAATCTATATTGGTGGGAAAGCATTCATAGTGGGTTTATTAGGTCCCAAACATTCTAAATAATAAATCTTATACCTGTACTTGACCTACCATTTATTTCCAGTATACACCTTCATTGTTTATTAGGTAAAAGGAGAGAGCAATGAATATTCCTGTATTTTCCTGTTTACCTCTAAGCCCATAGATTGCAGCCTGATTGTTGTACCATCATAAAGGGAGCTGCATTTAAAGGAAAGGTTTGATAAACTGTATATCCCAACTACAGTCTATCAAAGGCTTTTTCATGTCTAAAGAGACAAGAAGATCCATTGTTTTATTTTGTATGCAGATTTACAATCTACTTTATAAACGCTAAAAATAATTGATCAACAAGTCTTACAATGTTGGCTGATTGTAAGGTTATATTTTTATTATTACTGTTATTTTATCCCTAACTTTAATTTTAAGATATTTTCTTAAAAATTCTTTAGAAATTATTATTATTTGAATTGAAGAAGTGGAAAAAATAATTATATATTCCGTACTGAAAGACCCCAGTGTTCTCTGGAATCTAGCCACAACAGTACTTTTCTTCTTTCATAACTGTTGAATTTATGTCCCTCTTTTATGATTCAACTATTGCTTACGGTCCATAAAAACCTGTGTTGCAACAGTCCCTCGAGGATAATTTCAGCAATGTGTAAGACAATCTTTAAGTATTTAACCCACTTATAACCTGGACCTCCATCAATAAACTTATGTCCCCCCCCTTCATAGTTATCTACAATGTTTGTAAACCAATCCCTTACAAACATTGTGGCTAGCATAGGTATTCCCCTGTTAAATACAATTTAAAAAATGTATTTTCATAGTTCGCTCCTTAATTTAAAAAAAAGTGCTTGTCCCAGACGTTGAGTAAGAAAAGGTGACCACAAACCAAAATAGTAGATAGCAAAGCTTAAAATTTAGCTGGGCATCTACACTGTATCAGTTGCATAAAAATGCACAAAATTCTTGTTTGTTGATCTTGTTTCATTGGACTTTAGAAATTGATTGTTTGACCAAAGTAACTGATAACATATTGACAGGATGAAGAGGATGGGTAATGGTAATGTAAAAAAGAGAGATTATTCATTTTAAGTATTTTATTCATTTCTAAAATAACTATTTTGATGACATTTCAGGGCAGATTTATCAAGGGTCGAAGTGAATTCGAGGGAATTTTCGAAGTAAAAAAAACTCATAATTCGAAGTGATTTTTTGGATACTTCGACCATCGAAAAGGCTACTACGACTTTGAATCGAAGTGAAAATATTTTTCAATTATTCAACCATAATCGAAGGACTGTCTCTTTAAAAAACTTCAATACTACGTTTTTTTGAAGTCGAAGAAAAAACGTTCGATCGATGGATGAAATCTTTCGAAGGATTTCATTGTTCGACTGAATGATTTTACTTCGACCGCAATTGGCCAAATTAGATGTAAAAAAACTTCGACTTCGATATTCGAAGTCGAAGTATTCCAATTTGATCGAATTTCGAAGCTTTTTCTACTTCGAAATTCGACCCTTGATAAATCTGCCCCTTCATGTTAACAGACTTTCTGGAAAAACAAGGGTTCATATTTAACAGACAATTCACACATACTGTATTTTTAGAAATGGTGCCGGAGTTAGTTCGGGTCTAATTATATTTAACTAAAGCTGTGTTCATGAGTTTAATATTATTTGTACATTAACTATTTATCTGTTTTCAAAATGATTGCCTTTTGTAAAATACTTTTCATTGCCCGCTTACAATATTTACTATTAGCTGCTGATGTTAGATGAGAAAAAAAAATAAAGTATGCAAACAAGCATCCACATAATAAATATCCTTTGTAGAGCTTATTTTGTCTTCATTACAGAGCAAGTCTGCATGCATCGTTTTAACTAAGCTGCAGTTGTTCATCAAACTCAATGTTGTAGAAAATGTGAGTAGAAAATAAACTAATAAAAGCAGAATGTTTACTCAATGTCCTCACCACTAATACTCCAATTTAGAAAACGTTACATAAACTGTAAATTTTGTTGCTATGCTCAAAAAGATAAAGCAAATAAAATGTTTTAGCAGTGTTTTTAGAAAAAAACAGTAATTTGTTGAAATATATTCATTATAAATTCCATTATTAAGAAAGGAACAAAGCAGTGTTAAAATGTGTTGATGATCATTAAATTGTCTGAAGGAATGTACAAAAAAAATGTATATTTAGTCTTTACTTAAAGGAGTTTCAATTGACAAATAATTTATTATAGTATTTGAGATGGATAAGAGATATTATGCTAATGTTGTAAATGGCAGTGTTTCCATATAAATTTGTCTGTCTAAGTTTTAACAATACAGACAATTATTTGGTTGGGGTGACAAAGTACATTTTTATGAAGAACATAATATCAAGGCAAGAATACACAGAACATACGTATTTTGTGTTTTATAGTTTGGATATATAAAAAAAATGTTGTCAGTACAGCAGATAATACATATACATATAATTGCATATGAAGCCTCTTAGCGCAAGTAATCTGCAAAATGCAGCTGATTTAGCAGTGTTGGGTCTGGACCTCGGTGAGTGTCTATCCCAATGATTGCAGCCAATGACCTTTCAACGTTTCAATCAGAGAAGGAAGTTTATTCAAGCACAGAATACAGAAGCATTCGGTAGCTCTGAGAGAATGTTCTGCCCAAGCTGACCCTTACACACACATTTATCATTTTGTATGATATCAAAAGCATTATCTTAAACATCATTTGTTAAAATACATTTGCATTAAATCTACGTAATTAAGCAAAGCAAAATATTCTTCTATGGGCATAAACTTTATCCTTGGCACAGTTTTATTTACTGACCACAAGTAGTTTCATAATAGCCATGAAACTAGCCATTGGCTATTAGGTTCTGCTTTTTATCTGTTACATTTTGCACATAGCTGCATCTTGTAACATTATTCATGTTATATGAAAATATATGCTTTATATGAAATATAAAGATAGAAAGAAACAAGAGGTGAAAGGTCATATAGGCCCTAGGGTGGGCTACATAATAATCCGGACACAACAGCAGTAATCAGGATCCAATACATCAAACCTTACTTTGTGTTAATAACACTAGAGTGGTCTTCTGTGTTACTATATAACTGCTTTTTTACAGACCATAATGTTCTGTATATTATAAGAAAAAAAATCAAAGTGGCCAAAATATCATTTCTTTAAAAGTATTTTTCACTTTTGCGTAATTTTTGTAGTGGTATAATGTTTTGCACATACCTTTATTTACTTATAGCAACTAATTAGAAAGAAAGATTGGAATAGACGTGATCAGCAACAAGTGATGGGCATTACCTTGTGTTCACCATGTGCTAACTGCTTACTTCTGATAATGATAATATTATACAGATCAACAACACAGGAAAGGATATAAGGGGAATTTACTATGTGTAAGGCAGAGTACAATCTGCCATGTTTTTGCACTTTGAACGCTGCCTTGCATGATACAAGAATTCCTGCAGGTCCCAAATGGAATGCAGAGACTGGAATTCCCCCAGTGAATGAATTGCTGCTTGTTTATGCTGATGTAATGTATTCATGAGGGGTGAATGGGGGGGAGGAGGCATGTAGGTGCTTTCGTGCCCCATAATACTGTTGCACTTCTGACTTGGGGTCTATGTAAATGACCCCTTGTGTTTTTTTTAGTGGGTGTGGAACCCTCCTGGATAAATGTTACATAATTTAAATAATATGTAATAAAGGTCTCCTTACTCCAGGAGGAGGGGTGGCATGAGCCACATGGGAGCCCATAGGTCAGTTTGATTATGAGGGGAGTGGTACAGCTGGCGATGGGAATTGGTGCCCTTTTTATAAAATAGTGGAGATTTGACAGGATTGTCACTGGAGGATCCTCTTGAATTAATTGGGCATTGTTCCCTGAATGATTTGGAAAAAAATTGGTATTATGCAATTCTGCTTTAAGAATCAATTTTTCTGGTTGCCTAACACCAAGGGTCATATTTATCAAGGGTCGAATTTCGAATTTGAAAAACGTCGAAATTCGAATTCAAAAAGACCAACTAAAATTAAGTCGAATTTTTTTTGGCCGAATAGGTCAGTTTTTGATCAAATAGGTCTGTGAATTATAATCATTTGAATCAAAGTAATAGCGCATTCAATGGAATTCTAATCAAAGTTTTTGCCAAAAAATGTTTTCAAAGTCCACCAATTGGTTCCAAATAGGTTCTAGGAGGTCCCCCATAGGCTAAATCAGAAATTCGGCAGGTTTTAGATGGCTGAATGGTTGAATTTTTAAAGGGACAGTACATGATAAATTCCGATATTCAAATTTTCGAATTTTTTTTTCAAATTGAATTTGGACTATTCCCTAGTCGAAGTACACAAAAATAGCTCTGAATTAAAATTTTTTGAATTTGAAAATTCACCTCGACCTTTGATAAATCTGCCCCCAAACATTCTGGCTCTCTCATTAGTAAGCATATGCCTTAAATTAATAAACAGTGATTGCTTTATTCAAGGTTCTCCCCTAAAGCTTTGATAAATAAATGTAGAAGTGACCATTATCCTGCATGCCTCAATTTGTGTTTTGGCTACAATGGTTTTTCTCAAAAATACCTTCACCTATGCCTACCGCGATTATCACAAACTACAGTCTAGACCCATTTGAAATGTTAAAATGGAAATTACAATTACTGTTAAAATTCCTGTGCAGAAAAAGTTTGAAGTAGAACAATTGGGATGAAGTGTATGGAGGGCAAGGAGTCTGATTACTCCTCACGAGGTTTGCAAGCAAGAATCATAAATTAGACTAACCTGACATTTCAAGAAACACTGAGCTAGAGTGTATAGGAATTCCCAGATTCATAAATAAATCCCAAAACAAGATTTTATGTTTTATTTACTGAATGTGTATGAAAGGTAACAACCCTAAATATATATTTTTATTGGCTCTCCCACCATGATATCTATTTTAATATTACATGGGGGCTCCCAGTTTAATTTTTTTTCTCTTCAAGCAAAGGTCCTTAGGGTCCTATTTACAGTAATAAGCATGTTTATTCTTATATTATCACCAATTACAGGGAAGAGGATTTATCATCATTCAAAAATATTTTTGAATTAGATCTCAATCTGGTGCACTAATGACATATATTGTCTATACAAAATATATTGGTATTTATGAACATCTATAATCACAGCTTCTTATCCTTAAATAAGTAGCATTTATATTGGAATTTGTTTTAATTAAATACTAAAAGAACACACGCCATACATTCAGATAGAGATATACTAAATATTTTATGAATATCTATAATTAATTTAATTAAATACTAAAATAACACACAACATACATATGCATAAAATACAAAATTAAATAAAACACGTTTTTGGACTATCCAGGCCAACGGGTTTAACAACCAGCTAGAATACTAGAGCATGGGTTACACTGGACTCTAACACTAAAGGCAGGGCCTTCACAAAAGGAAGTATTGAAGGTGTGATGTAGTGCTACTACAACTCCCACTGGCTACTGTGCTTTAACCAATAAAGAAATGGGTGCCATTAGGTTCTTGTAGGTTTTTTTGGCCGAATAGGTCAGTTTTCGATCAAATAGGTCTGTATTGGGGCGAATTACAATCATTTGAACAGAACAAACGGCTTATTTGTCAAAGACAAGTGATCCACAGGTTACTTGCATCAGTAAAGAGGCATTTGCAGAATATATAGGCACACAGCTTAGACTACCAGAGACAGATGCAGGTGCATTCCGGATGGTAGAGCTATAGAAAAGATGTTGAACAAATGATCTTACCATATGTTGGTAATAATAGTAAAACACAATATGGGCACAACAGTGTTTAGATGCCCTTAAGAAGAGGAGCATGTAAGAAGAGCCATTATGTGAAAAAATATACACAATGCAACTCATTTCTCCTTTGTACAGATTTAACACAGCATTTACAAACCCACAAAGCAATTTAGCAATCCATCAACCAGGATTTAAAAATGTTGCATTTTATAGTTTGCCCCAGTCTATTTCTAAAGGAAAAAAGTAATCATTTCTGCACCCAAAAAATGTCATATTTAAAATAGGTTTTTAAAAAAAAATGCAACACGACAATGAAGATTTGCACTGAAATGAGATTATTACCTTGCAAAATGCATTTTCTCTCTTTTATATATGCAAACTATTTTCTGTTTACTATATTTTTACTTGCCCACAGATGAATCTTACTTGCAGATGCCCTATTTCAGTTGTTAATTGCTTTCACTAATATTGCCCAAAAGGAATACATGTCGTAAAGGTCAAAAAAAAGTGTGAATTTTAAATCTCGAATGTATGCAAAAAGCATAAGCCCTGGGGAGCAAAGCAGATGCTTTCCTAGATGGCATTTTCAAATTCGTGAGCTTCCATATCCACTGTACTTATGTTCTAAGCAGCTTGCTACCATGGCTATTTTTTTTGTAATATGATTCAAATGAATATGCTACCAGTGTGTTAAATTATTACGAAATATGTTGGTGATTTAATGTAATTGTGAATCACAGATCATCATGTATTATACTCACACTTTAACCTAATACATTTGATTATTATAAAAGTTATAAAACTGTTAGGTACAGATATTTTGGTAATGCTGTGAAAAAATCCGATCGTTCTGTTATCTAATCTGTTTTAAAAACAGAACCTTTCAAAATTCTACACTAATCATTAGATGTTCTAGGATGATAATCAATCATCCTCGAACATCTGGAATCTAGATTTTTTGGAAGTACAAAAATAACTTTGAATAGAAAATCAATGCATGTTCATAAGAAGATAAGTAGTGCATTTGCTCTGCTATCAGTGCATTTCCTGAACAACTTGATGTGATTGGGCATCAGTATAAAAATATATATTAGCATAAGGGCATCAATAAGCACCAGTCAATGTTACTATGAAAGTTGAAAAATGTCTTATCCTTGGAGTCTATTACTAACATGTTAGAGAACTGTATAACTAATTAATTAAGAAGAGTTTTCAGCTGCTAAAGCAAAGTCTTGAAAGGATTTCCCTTCATTTGGATCAAGGCAAATTGGATGTAGATCCAATATGATCTCATAATGAAAATGAATTTACATAGCAGTACCCTTTACATGGAAATTATTTGGACAATGTTTGTGCATTTATGTTGTACCTTTCATATTGTATGTATCTGTTTAATAAAGGACATGTAAACCCCCAGACAAAAATGTAATCAGTGAACAACCTATTTAAATTTTTTTAGATAACTGCCACTCTGGTTGTTAAAACATTAACAGTAAGGCTGCAGCATCCCTTAATCACTTAGAAATCCTTCTACTCCTCTAACCTACTCTGCCCCCTCCCTCAGGAATAAGCATTGGCTATTGACTTATGAGCATGCTCAGTTCTTCTCAGCTCAGATTACTGAATACACCCTCTAACAGCCAGGGAGGGGTGTGTGTATGGATGCTGGGTTTTCATTTGGAGGGGTTGAACTTTGGACTGGACTTTGTCTTTTTTCAACCCAATTTAACTATGTAACTATGTAGCCAATGAAGAGAGAGCAATGCTGATTCCCATAGAAACACTAGGGGGCAGATTTATCAAGGGTCGAATTTCGAAGTACAAAAAACTTCGAAATTTGACCATCGAATTGAAAAACTTTGAATATCGAATTTCTGAGTTTTTTCACCGAATTTTGCAATCCTACGATCTAATAAAAAATCAAACGGTTCGAACGATTTTAACGTACAAAGGATTTTTATTCGATGTGATGAAGAAAAAGTTTGTAGAAGGTCCCCATAGGCTAACATAGCAATTTGGCAGGTTTAATTTGGCGAAGTATTGAAGTCAATGTTTTTTTAAAGACAGTACTTAGATTATGGAATGGTTGAATATTCGAACGATTTGTACTTCGAACCAAAGTAAATTCGAAGTCTTAGTATCCTATTCGATGGTCGAAGTATCACCATTACAGTGCTCAACCCCAGCAGAACTTTTTATCAAAGTATGTTGTGCCTGTGTAAGCCTGCATTCTGCATTGCATGAACTTTACAGCATACATGTCCTGTTTGCAGATGCCAATGTTACTGATGATGTGTCAGAGGGAAAATGGCTGCCGGGTGAAAGCTGCTTTTTGTTTTAGGAAAATATAATGGTGCTGGCAAATGGAGGGGGTACATGTAATACAAATGATGTGGCTTGAGTGGGGATAATATGCCCAACTTATATACATGGTAGAATGTTGCTTTACATGTCCTTTAAAGACAAAATGATAGCCAAACAATTACAATTATTTAAAATTGTAAAGGTAAGATTTACATTTAGATAAAGTTTAAGTATACTATTCAGTCAAGTAGAGATCATTTTCAGTGGGACCCAGACTTAATATGCAAGTCAAAATACGTTACCAATTTGGTACGGATGGGCATATGGTTGCTTCCAGCAGTGGGTCAGTGCTAAAGCGCATGTTAGGCCGAGCA
Source organism: Xenopus laevis (assembly GCF_017654675.1). Taxonomy (NCBI): domain Eukaryota; kingdom Metazoa; phylum Chordata; class Amphibia; order Anura; family Pipidae; genus Xenopus; species Xenopus laevis. The sequence continues at coordinate 84,717,936 of NC_054379.1, forward strand.
CTGGCAATTTCTTTCTTTTAATTCCTAGTATCCATCTGGTGATGCAATATTAGGATTTCTGTACAGCCTTGTTACTGTTTCAATTCATTTTTTGAACTTACTTACATAATGTACCCTAATGGGTAAGAAATTTTAGACCACTTGCCCACAGTTACATATAGTTCGCACTCTTACGCCAGGCGATGTTTCACTCTGGTGAAAGAGCGTTACTTCGCAAATTCAAAACGGGGAACCAAATCTGGTTATGGTGAGAAGGGCTGAAAGGAGCCAAAAAGCCCATAGCTAGCAATTATATGCAAAGTGAAGCCTTCTGGAATCAGAAGGTATTTACTTGTCTCATGCCATACACACAGCACTAGATACCAAAAATGTGAGTTTTGATATATGGGTCTGAACCATTAGGCTGTATCTGTGCTATAAACCAGCGGTTCTGGATGCATAGTTGGCCAAAGGGACACAAAGGAGTGATTTGCATGTCTCCGCCCATGATGCCTTATGGGAGAATCAAAACTCTCATTTTTGGTATCTAGGCAGTGCTGTGTGTATGATTCCAGAAGGCTTCACTTCGCAAATTCACTAAGATGTGGATTTTACTGAACATTATCTGTTCTGCCAAACTTGCCTTCGCCAGCTCAGACCAGGCGAATTGCAACGGAATGTATAGGGCTTCTTCAATTTTGAGTTGAAAAATTTTCTAAGTCCCAAAAAACGCTGGGGTCTTTTAGTTTTTTCAGGGTGATAGGCTTCCCGGGCTTGTCTAATGTAATGTATTTGCTGCAACATATACGTCCATTCAACACTGGTCCAATTAGAAAATATTCCATTTACCACCACTATTTGTAGTCTATCTTTTAGCCAGTTCTCTATCCAACTACAAATATTATGTTTCAGGCAAATATTCCTTCATTCAACAATTAACTATCTTTGTGATACCTGTATCAAAAGATTTAGCAAAGCCCAAGTAGATTACACCCACTGCCATCCCAGAGTTGAAGTTCAGGCTCACCTCCCCAGCGATATGACGCGTGCTCGCGCGGTTGGTGGGTACTAAGACCCTTAGGCCTCAGGAAAATAAATCTGGCCCTGGTCGGGATCCTGTAGAAGTCAGTGGCAAAGGTCCCATTTCAAATTTGAAGATATGGTCTGCGCTGAGCTTCTGACAAAAAGCCAAAAAAATTTGGAGTTTCGAAAGATTGAACTAAAAATTAGTGTTTCGGGCATAAAACCAGAATTTTTCAAACTGATTTTATAGAATTTTTTCAAAGATAAATAAGGTAAAATCGTGGATTCTAGTTTGGTTCGACTTTTTTTACTTAAAAATCTTAAACGGATTTTGATAAACAACCCTATTAGTATTGTGATTTGCAATGAAGTAAAGTATTTTATCACTTAATACCTCTTCAAAAAAGCTCAAGAGTCTCAAAAGACTTCTGGCAACATAATCTGTAGCAGTTTGGACTGATTTAGTAGCACACATGCACAAATAACTTTATGAATAGCGCTTTAAGTGAATCAATGTTGTGCTTTGCATTTGTGTTAGCTAATAAATAATATAATAAATAAATAATAGTAAAATAAAATTTAGCCCATTTTTTTATTAAAACAAAGTCGACGTAACTCCCATCCACAAATTGAACCAATTTATCAAGAAATCAGCTTGAAAAAGTAGGTGAGGGAAAAGTCTTGACAAAATTGTATGACAATTCATATCGTACAAATTTTCTGAGTTTGATGTCTGAAAACCCGGACTTTTTCAGCTAATCATACGAAAACCAGCGCAGATCAGAATGTCAAGAAACATCTTCAGGGACATCTGCCATTGATTTTTACATGACTTCGACAGGTTTGAGATGGAGTGTTTTTGGATTTTTAGCAGCACTGGGGTTTAATAATTCTCTAAAAGTTTAAGGAGTTTTTTTTTCCTCTAAAAAATTTGAGTTTTCCCTTTTAAAAACTCGACCAGAAAAAATTGAGGTTTAATAAATATGCCCCTTAATGTTGCAAATGTTGGACAGATATGACGTAGTGACAATATTAAGATAAATTAGCTGGGAAGATAACATGGCTTCACGGCTACAGTGCAACCCTTAGGGCTATTCCACACGGGGAGATAGCGACGCGTTTGCGGTCGCGGCGACAAAGCGCCGCGACAGTCGCCGCAGGCGACAGTTTTGTATGGGCGCCTATGTAAAAACGCCTGTGCTAACCACACGAGGCGATGCACTTTTCAACAGTCGCCTGAAAATGCCTCGCCAGGCTTTTTCAGGCGACTGTTGAAAAGCGCATCGCCTCGTGTGGTTAGCACAGGCGTTTTTACATAGGCACCCATACAAAACTGTCGCCTGCGCCGGTCGCGGCGACTGTTGCGGCGCTTTGTCGCCGCGACCGCAAACGCGTCGCTATCTCCCCGTGTGGAATAGCCCTTAAGATAATAACCTAGTGAACTGCTGGCGGCACCTATTATTTAAAAAGATATATGTCCCAAGGCTTATTTTTAGTAAAAAATAAATTGTTTATTGGTATTCACATTAAAAAGTTTGATACATACTGACACACCTATGACCACTAAGTGCCAGAGGGTACGAAACGCGTAAGGTGGACCATGTGGGGTCAGTATGTATCAAACTTTTTATCTGAATACCAATAAATAGTTTATTTTTACCAAAAATAAGCCTTGGGACATATATCTTTTGATATAAAACTTTTTGGGTGTTGGCTGCCTTTGGAACCGGGGCATGTCCCTCTGGCTTTGTTAAAGATTCGCAGAAATCAGATGTATGGACTCCCAATTAGAAAATATTTTATGACACCTATTATTCATGCAATCTATAATCAGAAAATGTAAAATAAAAATGTATAGTAATTCAGCAAAAGACTGTAGAGGTCATATAAAACCCCAAGTGCAATTTCAAGAGCAATTATAGCATGCCTTTTCATTATGGATGCAGGGAGATGAGGGAACCCTGGAGCTACTGCTGGTGGTAGCTCCAGGGTTGCTTTGTGTTAAAAGGGGCAGCAGTACTTAATTGCAGGTGCTGAAAGCTCAACTACATGGAAGTGCAAGGAGTGCATTTTGATGCTTTAATGCAAGTACTTGAGTAGGGTTTAACACAAAGCTGACTTGCAGAGAAATTTGCACAAATCCAAATGGCCTTGAGGTCATACATTTCCCCTTTTAAATATAGAATTTTATGCTAAATTCACCAAGAAATTAATTGCTATTGTACTCACTCTTATCAAATCAGAACTATAGGAGTCATTTACAAGTGCAGTGTGCAAAGTATAATTTTGGGTACAATGTGACATGTTTTTTTAAACAGACTGCAGCATTTCCACCATTGATTATGACTCAATATCACTTGCAGGAAGGGCATAATTAAAACATTTAGGAGGGCAGTACAAGCAATACTTATTTATCAGAAGCAGCTTATGCATTGGACTTATTTTTTCCAAGTGAATTGGAATTTGCCCATTGTTTTTCCTTTTAAACACAGAAATATTTAATCATAAAGGCTATTCACCAAAATATTTAACCTGTTCCATTTGATGAGTTAATCAACATAGAGCACATAATTTCAGGCTGCACACAATAGCATATTAAATCAAGTTAACTTTCACAAATACTGTTATAAAGAGAACACACGCTGTTATATTTTGAGTTATTCATATTTTTCCGTTTTCTCTTTCAACTTAAGAAGCATCTTTCTAAATACTATAATGATAACTTGATAGGAATGACCCATAATATATGAAGAGAACTGTACTGCAGAAGTAATTCTAGGAAACAATTTGATTCAGTGACATTGGCAAAGTCATTTTTTGTCTTTTATTGATAGTACAAATTGAATGTTATCTGGTGCAGCCTGCCTATAGTTCTTTCTGTTGTAGCAGTAAAAGAAAGACGGAAATATATCTATGGAATGAAATATTTGCATTGCTAATGTACTTTTAAATGTGGATATTAAACTAACAGAAACAGTGTTTGACTTGCCATAGTCATTTTATTATTATGCTTTGATATACATGCTTTGGTAGCTTATTCAATTAATAATATTCTTAGAATAGCACTGCAGTGTTCTGCAAAAGACTGTATATTAGCCAAGTACTGGTCTAATTATAAAAAGGCTATAAAATCCTACAGGCTCCACTTCATCATTTGGTCATTTAAAAGATCACAGATTATGGATGAAAGCCTAGTGACCAGGACAAGGAAAGTACTAAGTCAAATCATGTCATGCATTATTGTCTTCATTTAAACTAAGTTACAAGGTGCACAGAACAAGCAACAACCTTTTATTGTTTCACTTTTAAAATGGTGTAAACCTAGTGGATCTTGGCCAAGTAATTACACATAAGTAAAAAGCACTTACAGTGCAAAGACTAACCTATATATATAGGCTATGGATGTATATATATATATATATATATATATATATATATATATATATATATATATATATATATATATATATATATAATCTTTATTCATGCTTTATACTGTATATAGTATAATCTTACATGATACCAGTCATGAGTAAAATAAGAAAGCAACTTTGTCCTTTCTAAGAAAATAGTCATGGTGAAACCTAAGGGCAGATTTATTAAAAACCATGGAAAAGTGAACATGGATTTTGGCCTGTTTTGCGATTGCAACCTCAAAATTGTGCAGGATTGTGGAAATTTGGTTATTTGCAGTTTATTTGGGTTGGTTGGTTGATTAATAGAATATGCCATACAGTTTTGGTATCCAACAGTTAAACAGTATATTATTTAGTTGGAGCAGGCACAGAGAAGGGTAACTAAGCCAATAAATGTATGGAAACCCTCAGATATGAGGAAAGACTGGCCAAGTTGGGGTTGTTCATGCTAGAGAAGGGGTGATATGTATAAATATATAACTATGTATAAATATAAAAGGGAATAATATAATAACCTCTCTAATGCTTTATTTGTCAGTAGGTTCTTCCAGCTAAAACGTGGGCATCCATTCCAATTAGAAGAAAGGCTTGCCAATTAATTTCAACTGAGGTGCCTAACATTTTGCCACCCCCACCAGTGAAATAGGCTTTCTTTGTCCTTTAAGTGTTTTTATTTTTTTTAAATTTGACCTGTTATGTACAATATCAAAAAGTCCTAATGTCAGGCCCATGAGACATAAAAAATAAAAGCTTAAAATCACTGATCTACACACAAAGAAATAAACTGTTTTAGGATAAATGTATAAAAAGTGGATCTGCACTGCAGGCAATGAAGGATTAAGAAAACTATACAGTATTATCAAGAAGGAGGTGTACTCCTAGACAAAGTAATAACAGGGATGGTTTATGAAATAACTAGTGTCTCTAAAACTATGGTTAACCCCCTACTGAATATAATGAAAGGACTTCTAAAAACAAAGGACATATCTTTGGTGAGTGACTGTCAATAACAAAATAAAGAAATTAACAAAATGATTTTAGACGAATACAGAGGTGATAAGCAGACATGTTTTATAAAGATATATATATATATAGACAAATACAAGATTCCTCTGCACTCAACCCATTATCAATATATTTAAGACAGAGACATTTTGTGCATACTGCTACTGAAAAATGCCTTACCCTTTAAACAAAACAGGGATTGTTTGTCCATATATTGCAATATATTTAAGCTGGCCAACTACGTCAAAGTCATCCCATATCTGGCCAGTCCTATGCTCAATTTTCATTTGATTCATTAAGAATTCTATGGTTTCATTATACATTTTATAAAAGGGACGAATGCGTTTTACCTGCAACTTACTTACTCCCAAACTTGGCTGCCCTTTTATTAGACACCAGTGGGATCACCTGACTATAGTTGGAGGGGGTGGGAGCTACAACATGGAGCTGGTCACTGCTCTTGTAGAACTATAACAAACAAGGGAAAGTTGTGCTCACCACTAGTTTTTAAAATCATTAGGCGGGGGTGCAATGAGGGTGTGACCACAAAATACATATATGGCCAAATATGGGATGACTTTGACGTAGTTGGCCAGCTTAAATATATTGCAATATATGGACAAACAATCCCTGTTTTGTTTAAAGGGTAAGGCATTTTTCAGTAGCAGTATGCACAAAATGTCTCTGTCTTAAATATATTGATAATGGGTTGAGTGAAGAGGAATCTTGTATTTGTCTATATGTATTTTGTGGTCACACCCTCATTGCACCCCCGCCTAATGATTTTAAAAACTAGTGGTGAGCACAACTTTCCCTTGTTTGTTATAGTTCTACAAGAGCAGTGACCAGCTCCATGTTGTAGCTCCCACCCCCTCCAACTATAGTCAGGTGATCCCACTGGTGTCTAATAAAAGGGCAGCCAAGTTTGGGAGTTTTACTTTGAAAGCAGCTAGTAAGTTGCAGGTAAAACGCATTCGTCCCTTTTATAAAATGTATAATGAAACCATAGAATTCTTAATGAATCAAATGAAAATTGAGCATAGGACTGGCCAGATATGGGATGACTTTGACGTAGTTGGCCAGCTTAAATATATTGCAATATATGGACAAACAATCCCTGTTTTGTTTAAAGGGTAAGGCATTTTCAGTAGCAGTATGCACAAAATGTCTCTGTCTTAAATATATTGATAATGGGTTGAGTGCAGAGGAATCTTGTATTTGTCTATATGTATTTTGTGGTCACACCCTCATTGCACCCCCGCCTAATGATTTTAAAAACTAGTGGTGAGCACAACTTTCCCTTGTTTGTTATATATATATATATATATATATATATATATATATATATATATATATATATATATATATATATATATTTATTTATATTTGTTGTCAGTGTTAATGTATGGTGTCATTTATTAGTTCAGAAAAACTCACCGCTCTTACAAGGGAGACCTTTATTGCAACTGAGAATCAACAGCTAAATATATACATAATTCGTAGATTTAAAAGTTTTATATTTCTTAATTTTTCACTACTCTCCTATAGAGGACAATCTGATGCATTTACTGTGCATGCCAGGATTGCTGATGTGCAGGAAATAATAGCTCCTTATATTGAGATAGTCCTGGTCTCTATTTAGGGCATTCAGGTATTAGAACAGTTGCAATAGACCAATCCCTGTACAGCTCAAATTGGTTATTGCTATGGGTCCTCTCCGTAACATAAGGTATCCCAAACTCAGAACTAACTCCCAAGGACCCAGTCACTGCTCACTCCTCTGCCTAAAGCAGCCACTGTTGGCTTAGAGAGGAGCCCTTCGCTGCTCAGATGCTGCCAGGACTTAATGTAAGAGTACTGAGAAAGTTCTGAGCAAGCTTGGGAACGAAACAAATGTGGAAACTATGGGGGAGCAGTCGGTGAGGCATGAAATAGGCAGGGTCAATACCAGATGGGCAATGCAGTACCAAATCGGATAATCGCAACAAGGGTCACAGGCCAAGGTCAAAACTCCGTGTTAGCACAGCACCAAATCAGGTTTCGAAGAATAGCCAAAACCAGGCAGGGGTCAGTTTCAGGCAGCAGATCAGGGACAAGTCAGGGACAGGCAACTAAACTTGAAATCACACCCAGGAACTTAGGAAAAGACCTTTACATTGGGCAATGGGGAAAAAAGCATTAGTGCCTTTAAATATTTGAATTTCGAGCAGACCGCAATGACGTCGCACATGAAGAATGCTGAGGCTAGCCGAACACTGCACGAACTGGAAAGCAGCACTCAGGAGCCGCCGCCCCACTAGACCACCAGGTACTCTTACACTCTCATTGTAATGTTAGTCAAGGAAGAATAAAAAGGTCCAAATAATTATTTATTATCTAGAGACTTTTTAATTGCATGTGTGTGTATATATATATATATATATATATATATATATATATATATATATATATATATATATATATCTATATATATATCTATATCTATATCTATATATATCTATATCTATATCTATATCTATATCTATATCTATATCTATATATCTATATATCTCTATCTCTATCTCTATCTCTATCTCTATCTCTATCTCTATCTCTATCTCTATCTCTATCTCTATCTCTATCTCTATCTCTATCTCTATCTCTATCTCTATCTCTATCTCTATCTCTATCTCTATCTCTATCTCTATCTCTATCTCTATCTCTCTCTCTATCTCTCTCTCTCTCTCTCTCTCTCTCTCTCTCTCTCTCTCTCTCTCTCTCTCTCTCTCTCTCTCTCTCTATCTCTCTATCTCTCTATCTCTCTATCTCTCTATCTCTCTATCTCTATCTATCTCTATCTATCTCTATCTATCTCTATCTATCTCTATCTATCTCTATCTATCTCTCTATATCTATCTATCTATCTATCTATCTATCTATCTCTCAAAGTTCATTAGTAGAATATGTCCTTTTAAATAGTAACATAGTAAGTTAGGTTGGAAAAAAGACACGTCCATCAAGTTCAACCTTTTAACTTTTTTTAACGTGCCTGCCTCTTCAATTTGGCTCAGAGGAGGAAAAAATCCTTCCTGACTCCAAAATGGCAATCGGACAAGTCCCTGGATCAACTTGTACTATGAGCTATCTTCCATAACCCTGTGTTCCCTCACTTGCTAAAAAGCCATCCAACCCCTTCTTAAAGCTATCTAATGTATTTATTAATTGGGCTGGATAGTTTTGTGTCATCTGCAAACACTGATACATTAGTTACAATACCCCAAGTCATTAATAAACAAGTTAAATAAAAGTTGACCCAATACCGAGCCCTGAAGGACCCCACTAAGAACCTTACTCCAAGTAGAGAATGTACCATTAACAACCACCCTCTGCACCCGATCCTGTAGCCAGTTTCCTATCCACGTGCAAACAACTTCATTAAGCCCAACAGACTTTATTTTAGAAAGCAGTCGTTTGTGGGGCACAGTATCAAACGCTTTGGCAAAATCCTAATAGATCACATCTACTCCCCCCCCCCCACACTGTGCAGCATCCTACTAAATTTATCATAAAAAGCAATCAAATTTGTCTGACATGACCTATCCTTCATAAAGCCATGCTGATTGCTGATCATAATGCCCACCATAATGATCCCTTAACAAGCCTTCAAATAATTTGCCCACCACAGATGTCAAACTTACTGGCCTATAATTGCCAGGCTGAGATCGTAATCCTTTTTTAAATATTGGAATGACAGCTTTTCTCCAATCCATAGGCACCATACCAGATGAAAGCGAATGTGAGAAAATCAGAAATAGGGGCTGGTCTAAAACTGAACTAAACTCTTTCAGAACCTGGGGGTGTATGTCTTTAGGCCCTGGAGCCTTGTTTACATACTTTTTTATAAAAGCTTTATGGATCATATCCTGAGTCAGCCACTGACTAGATTGAGCTGGGAGATGGGGAAGTCCGATTGTACATTGATTCGTACTATCAGATCTTTGCGTCTGTGGCCAGCTTTAAAGAGAGTTGGAGTCAGTACCCTGGTTCACTTTGCATATTGTCAATGTCAAATAATTACATACGGTAATAATATCAAGTCAAAACTTTTAATAAGGGAAGGACTGAAATACCTCCCTACCATCATTCATGCTGGCCAATAAGTAATAAAAATGTACTTAAAGGAATACTATACCCCTCAAACAATGTAGGTCTCTCTAAAAATATATTGCATAAAACAGCTCATAAGTAGAACCCTGCTTCATGTAAGTAATATGTGCCATTGGGTAAACATAAATAGCCATTTTAAAAAATAAGGGCCATCCCCTGGGATCGTATGATTCACTGTGCACACAAACATACCAAACAAACTATACTTGTTAGGTCGCATGAGCCAATTAACAGGCAGAGTTCTGTCTTTTGCTTCTACACTTCTTCCTGTAGTATTTCTGGTTAGGTGAAGCAGCACACAGACCATTACAAAATGATGGCTCAAGGCAATAGATGTAAAAGGACAATATTTGCTTAAATACATATTGCAGTTTTATAAGATTCTTTAATATGCCACTTAATCTGTTGCTCAAGTATTAATTTTGGGGGTATTGTTTTCCTTTACGACACATTTTACACTGGGTTCCTATTTACCCTCCTCATAGTAAACTATGAAGCTTCCACTGGAAGACACAAATCTACCAATTTCATATTATAATGTTGAGATGCCTAGCAACAATATAGTTATTAACAGAACTCACAGTTACAGTTTATTTTAAAACATTCTGCTAAAATGAGAGGAGTTATGGACATAATGTGTAGATTTAAACGTAAGTGCCAGAAACCACTAGATAGTTGGGATTTTCCAAAATGTACCCAATCTTTATTTCATTTGAAGGAGTCATACAACTAGTTTTTACAATCAACATATTTTTGTGAGTCAAGAGATAGGTGCTTAGTTGCACAGCCTACATTAATCAGCCTTGATCCTCAGAAGACAGAGCCGCTATCCTTAAACAGCATGAATGGAGACTGAAAAGAGAACCAGTATGCAGATTAGATGGTTATTGGGATTTTATTGCAGACTTGTACAGCATAATTGTGAGGTTTGGTGATTTTACCAACACTAAAATAGTGACAGGGTCCTGGCCCCAAAAGAGACACACACTTTTTCTGGAGCTTGTCAGCCAGACCTGCAATTCAACAGACTGTAGTGTCTTCTTATCCAATCAAAATACTCTTTAAATGGACAATGATTATAACTACCATATATAAATGGTATGGGGGGCACACTATCACAAGGACATTGGACTGAAGTGCTACTATTCTGTATGTGGTATTAGACACAGTAGAAAGGAGGTCCCTGCCCCATAGACTGTACAGTTTTAGTGGGTGGTTGGTTAACATACAGGCACACATTGGAGGGGGGAAAAGTGCATAAGGTAAATCCATTGTCCAATAGGTACTAGGACTAATATGCTAGTGCTCCAAAAGGTAGACTCTTAGCTTTTTTTTTTTTTTTAAGAAATATTCCGGAGAAATTCAGGGATGGAATTCCAGTGGTAAGGAGCAGCAAGATAGAAAGGTTTAAGATGAGAGGTGGCAGTGGATGTGGATGGTGTGAAAAGAAGTTGGCTCTGACAGGAGCGGAGAAGATGGCCAGGAATGTACAGTGAGACAAGTGAAAAAAAGTAGTTAGGAGTGAAGGGCTTTGAATATTAGCAGAAGGATTTTATATGTTACACTTTGCTTAAAACACAGCCATGCTAAGGATTCTAATTTGGGTTGAACAGGTTCCCACTTAGGGGAGAGCAGGAGGATCCTAGTGACAGAGTTTAAGATTGATTGGAGGGGAGAGAGATGGGTGTCAGGAAGACCGGCTAATATGAGATTGCAATAGTCCAAATGGGATAGTATAAGGGCATGGATTAATGTTTTGGCTGTTACTTGCGAGACAAAAGGATGTATCTTAGCCATTCATGTACAGGACCACATAAAATCTTGTCTGAGAGTTCATCCAGGGACGAGGATTGCGGGTCTGACTGCAGAGGGGCATGGGTATTAGTAGCAGCAGACAGAACAGAGTTGTAGGTATTTACAAATGAATCAAGATCAGAGGAAGCACTGAAGGAGGAGAGACTAGAACTTAGAGAATTAGGTAGAGCAGTTATCTCAACAGCGCGGGTGTTACAAAACAGAATTTCTGGCTGAGCTCCGTGTCTGTAGACTCCTTACACACACATCTCTTTCAAATGATTCAAGATTTCTTGGGCTACAGGGAAATTGATTTATTTGCCTTTCCAATATCATGCTACAATTTATATTACTAGATGTCGTAATAGTATCAGCAGTTTGGTCTTCCAATTTATGGTACCATATTCCTCAAGAAATGTTTTATGGCCAAAAGATTCCTCTATGGTTTACAACAGTGTTTCTGAGCTCCAGAGAATCTACCCCAGAAATATGCTACATTATAAGTTCTTCTTGTCTTAAGCTTAGGGGGCCTTAATTAATCAAGGGCTTTAATTAATTCTCATTCCTAGAATTAATGAAAGATCTAGAACCATAAGAGGGAAGTTATAAAAATAAACCTCCTAATCATTCCCCTTACAACTTCAATCAGTTTAGAATTTCTAGATAATAAATTTAAGTTGGGCTTCCCAGATACACATTGAAAATGCATGGTGCTGCACTAGCTTTACTATATCCACAGATTACAAAGAACTGACTGACTCCCAGTCTAGCCCAGCCTGTCTTTGCCACAAATCCAGATGAGATATCGAACTCTTATTACTTTTCCTCTCAAAGATTCCTAAAAATCCTCCAGATTTAACAGCATGATCAATCATAGAAGCTTGCCTTTTTGCTTTAGCTTTCACTGTCAGAGGAGCATAACTATCCTTTGAGATCACACAAGGACTTCTCACTTTACTCCTCTGGCAGAATTAGACATACAGTAGTACAAAAATCAGACACTGATTTTTATTTATGTCCTGTCACATGCCCTCAAAATAATTAGACAGAACCTATGTTTTTAAAGGGAAACATTACAAAGTTATTCGTCCCTTCCATGAAAATGTACACGGATGTCATAATAAATGCTGTTAGATCCTGTTGGATCCTCTTTATGAAGTTTTCAAAATAGAGTTGTGAAAATAGTTTTTTCCTATACGCATTTATATTAACTGTGAATCTGTGTGTGTCATATATTTAGCTACCAACTGCGGAAAACAGCATGTAGGTAGAACGTATAGGTCTCTCAAAGAACCAGTGAGAGAACACCTCACGCCAATAGATCTTAGCAATTGTGGTCAGTCAAGTTTACAACAAAAGAGTCAGCTATAAGTAAACATATCATGCTCAATATTACTGTATTTATGAGGTCCTTTCAGTTCTAAAAATAGAATAGCGCTGGGTTTAATGTTGAGTGACGTGAACATAGTAATGAAAATAATGAGGTTTTAATAGCCCCCTTATAACATCAGTGCAGCATCAAGGCCATTATTACTACAGCAGATAACCTCAATGGCTCCTCTGCATTTAGTGGATCATGGTGAGAGCAAAGACTTTTCCAGATCAGAACCTTATCCTTGTCCTTGTCTTGTTATTGTATATGTAAATACATATCTAAATAAAACTTTATAAAACAGAAGATCTGCTTGAGTTTGTTTGTAGCAATGAGAAATAATATTTATATTTTATTGCATTCACATCAGTGTAGCATGAGTGATGATAAGGCCTGTTGATTCAAGCACAGGTACCAGTCAGAGCAAGAGGAAAGCAAACCAATAGCACAGCGTTGCATATTCTTAAATGCTAAAAATGGAGCTTTATGAGCCTAGCTAGGAGTTGCATGGGAATAATATAATAAGGCTTATCCCCAATAACAAATAACTTAAAGGAGACATCCACCTTTAGATATGTAGATTTCAATTATTTGTCATATAAACATTCTTACATATTTATTAAAACTATAGCTGCATTTCCAAGGTGTTCTATCTAATAAATATGCACAATGCCCTATTGAATTGCCATCTTTAATACAATATATATAGGGTCACCGACCCCTATACACCACTGCACTTCTGCTTGGTACTCAAAACCACAAGAGCCAGTACTGCTCCTACAAATGTGACAAATATGTTAACTGTCTTATCGTGTGTCCCACTACAAATTAAATGGTGGAAATATTCTTTTATACTTATGTATTTTTCTTTGCATTGGAATGTTCCACAACTCCCATTTTTTGTGTAATATTTTTATTATAGAAAACTGTTCTTCTCTGTGATTCTATAAGTTAGAAGAAAACACTGATTTGTTGGCCTAGATATTCTTGGAACTATAGCTGAACGGCTGATACATATTTATTTTCCTAAATCTGTAAACTGTGTTTTGGGGGTGGGGTGGTCACAACCAGCTTTTTTTGTTGTTTTTAAGGGAGATTTGAACTGTGAGAACTGCCAAAAATTCTGTTCTGTGGACACAACACAATAAGACCTTAGGGCATGTTATTTTGAATTTAGGCCTAACAATGGCCTTGATGTGTCCGAGGCTGTGCTCCTCTTCTTTTTCAGACTAGAATGGGGAAGTTGTATGATTTTATTGCAGAACGTAATTCCTTTAGTGGAATTGTGGTCAGCTTCCTAGGTTCTTTATTTGTGTTGAATACAATATGAATGTAGTATTATCTCACAAGCTTTTAAATACCAAAGTTTTACATTTGAGTTTTTTGAGCTTCATAAATATCGAACATTTTTGGAAACTCAAATTTTCCAATTTAGAATTTTATCAGATTTTAATCATGAGTTTAAAGGCATAAAATGTCAAATGCCGATAAAAATTCAAATGTAATCATTGAGAAATCAGCTCCTTTATGTTCTGCTCCCCTATACCCTAAAGATGTATTTCTGGTCAGGTGATCTCTAAGGGAGTGGACAGACTAATACCAAATGGAGGCTCAAGGGAAAAGATGTAAAAGAGCAATATTTACTGATATCTACATTCCAGTTTGGTAACATTCTTATAGGTCTTTTGATATGATATGTTTGTTGGGTAAGTATTCGTTTTGGGGTGCCTTTTGGAGGTTATTGTTCTTTTTAACCATAATTGACCATAATTCAGCATACACATTATGATATGAGTATTCTTAAATTGAAATTAAAACTTAATTGGAATGTCAATTAAGGAATAGTTGTACAAGTTTAAGATCCATTATCCAGAAACCCATTATTCAGAAAGCTCATAATTATGGAAAGGCCATGTCCCATAGACTCCATTTTATCCAAATAATCCAAATGTTTAAAAGTGATTTCCTTTTTCTATGCAATAATAAAACAGTAGCTTGTACTTGATACCAACTGACATATAATTAATTATTATTCGAAGCAAAACAAGCCTATTTTGTTTACTTAATGTTTACGTGATTTTCTAGTACACTTCAAGGCCCATTTATCATAGGTCGAATTTCGAATTAATGAGATTTTAAATATATAATATAATAATAATAAATTCAAATATTCTCACAATTCGACTGGGAGGTTATTTAAGAAAAATTAGAATATATAATATTTGATAGTTATGACTAAAAAATTTGAATCATGTTCGAATCGTACAAATAAAGTTTTTCTCCAAAAAAAACCTTGAATGTCAGGAAGGCTATTAACATCTTAAAATGGCTCAACAGACCTCTGCCATTGTCTTGTACATGAAGTCGGCAGGTTTTAGGTGGCAGATATTTGAATTAGGACTGTTTCCATGGTTGAGGTGTGATAAATCTCACATTCGAATTTACATTTGACCAGTATACTATTCTACCCCTAAGAAATCTGCCTCTTACTGTATAGAGATCCAAATTATGGAAAGATCCATTATCCGGAAAACCCCTGGTCCTGAGCAATCTGGATAACAGGTCCCAAACCTGTACTTGAATTTTTTCTTGAGTTTAGTATATGTAAAAATTGTGTAAATCTATTAAACATCAACTGTTCATGCTATATTCTTCAACGTTGCCTGTTGAATTTAAAGGCATAGATGTTTATGTAGGTTGTCTGTTTTGTAGTGTTTAAATTTACTGCATTGTTGCATATAACATATAAGTTAAATTGCACCAGTTGCTTCATCCTTCACAACTAATCAGCAAAAAGTTTTGATTAGCCTACTATAAGTTATAAGAAAGCATAAATCTAAGACCAGAAATAATCTAATACCTGGGGTACTTTAGGATCATGGTTTGAAAATTATTTCAAGAATATTTTGAAGCAATATCTATAAATGATGCTTGCCATAGGGCAGAGTGTCTCTGAATCAGTTGGATTTGAGGGTGCCAAGGTGGGGAATCCTGTCACATTTATTACTGTTTCTGCTCAGTCAGTAATTGCATACTGAACCACAGAGATTGCCAAAATAAAAAATGGACAGCTACAGGGGCAACTTCACAAGTGGGTCTTATTGTCCATACTGTCAGTAAGACCTATGCATGAAGATTCACAGCCAAATACTGTGTGGGGTTCCACTTTAACTATAGAATATGCTATTTTGGAAAAAAAAGATAGTCTTTTAACGTCTCCTCAACATTCATTATTCCCACATTTTTTACTGAAAGTACTTGAAATTCAGGAGCGCTAAAAAAAGAATTTGTAATGTGTAACTGTTCGGTGTAGTAGACAATTAAGCGACTAACACTTTTGTACTCTATTCTATAAAGCAAGGCTAGATGTACTTATTCTAAAAAGGTACACAATGTGATATTGTTCTTTTTTTATGTTTAAATGTGTGTAATTTTAGCCCATTTACAGTTGTTGCAGAACAAATATGTGAATATTTTTACCTGCATTCAGTACCATTATTGCAAAATCACTGTATATAAATTTTCTTTGCATAGACTAGCGCTCGCTTACATTGGCCTCTTTTAGTGCCTGTCAGAGTGATCTTTGCAGTATGTGGTATGTAAAGTGCAAACACTGGCAGTGTAAGAGCATTACCTGGGAAAGCCTTGTCACAGGATTAAACACAGAAGGAAAATGGATTGTCTTTTAAATTGTACTTGTACATATATAACCATCAGTATATTCTCCTTGTAAGCAAGAAAGACATAAAGCAATATCCCAATTGATTCATATAATGATTAATGGTGAACATTTATGGCATCCATGTTACTTGGGTCAGTTGAAACATTCACTAGGTACAAAGAGGCCAAAGCATGCAAACTAAAGATAAAATTAAGCAAGGAACTAATATAAAATCCATAATTATTTCTGAACTAGAAAAATAGTAAAACATGAAAGAAGCAAGAAGTGGAGGGGGGCTTAGTATAAGAGGGAGGTAATTTGGTTGATGAGAGCAGGCAAAATGCAGAGATTTTGAACTGTTAGCAGTAGGAAAGCTTTTTGGATGGGGTAATGAGCGATAAGTTACTGGAATAGATTTCAACTCACACTACTATAGCACTGATTTAAAAATGTCAAATTTTAAAAAAATTATATTGTGTGTTTTCCTCAATTCAAATTCTTCAATAAACTATGGCCATGATTATTTTTTAATTATAATTTTTTTAAAAAAATATTGAAACCTTAAATGTAAAAATTCAACAGCTAATAACTTTTCCAATGAATGCAGTTCATGGGGGGTGTATCATGAAATGGAATGAATATTTCATTAGATCTGGATGAGCTGTTCCTGACTACAGTGGGTCCGGAATAATGGTTAAATGCCTCAAAGTTTGACACAATTTCGTTCCTGAGGAAGAGGGTTGTTGCCCTTAGTTTTCTACCTCATAATAAATTATGTGATTTACTTTCTCCTTTTTTTCATGGTTAAAAGACATACAAAAGACTCTACACCAAAAAGGTAAGTAGCATGCCATTAACTCAGCTGATCTGTTGCAATCATTGTGGCAGAATAACATTAAGGTGTTTCCTGTCCAGACAATATTCCATACAGGGCTAGAGTATGTACTTGCTCTGTCAATTGTACATTTCTTTAGTTCTGATGCAATCAGTTAAGCCAAAAAAAAATTGTGCATACTTGTCAAAGTGCCTGGGGGAAATGATGTGCTAGCAAAACAAAATGTTGCAAGGGGGCATGTACATTTGTTCTCCGATTACTGCATTATTCTAAAGATTTCTGTGGAAAAGTTTTTGCAGTTCAGGAGAGCATTATTTTGTCTTTCTATGCTCATGATATGCTGATCAAGTGGCTGTTTAAAAAAAAAAATTTGGATAGAGAAGAAAATAAAGAAGCCTTTATTTTATAGGTCCAGAAAAAAAATGTAGCTTTGGCCTTTTCTTTAGAATATAGATGATTAATAGATGAGTAGTGATGAGCAAAACTTTTTGGCAGGCATGGATTTACGACAAATTCCCATATTTCACCATCAGTTTTCAATTATCCAAAACCGTGGCAAAATTTCACACCAAAACTTATCACTGAGAGTATAAAAAAATCTGAGAAAACTGCCCACTGACTTAAATACTAAAACTGCATGAAAAAAATGCAGCAAAAAATGCCCAATGACTTCAATGTATTTTGTGCAGGAAAAAAAATGGCTGACTTCAAAGTATTTTGCTTGAAAAGAAAACACATTGGCAAGAAGAACCATCCTAAAGCTCTTGTGGCAAGCTTGAACACGTAACTTTTGGGGGAATTAGTCAATGGTAGGCAGGCAGCATAGGAAAAAGGAGCATAAAGACAGGGACACACAGCTTCTTCAAGGAAAACACACGTTTATTTTCCCAGTTTGCACAAACAGTCAATAATCCACATACACAGGGGTGACCATGTTCAGGATACAAAACAAATCATAAAAATAAAACCTAGCCCACTGGGCACTAACTTCACACGTTGAAGTAGTCCCTGACTAGACTGGGCCCCTTGTGGACAACCAGCACAACAAATAGTTTGGCTCACCCCTATACTCACAGGACTTTCTCCCAGGTAATATTCAGCCTCCTGGCTTCCTCATTCTCTTCACCATAATTTCTGTGAGAGTCGCAGGCTCCCTCTGCTTCTTGCAGTAACAGACAGCACCCCCAGCTCCTCTGGGAGTTCCTCACACAGCCAGGTCTCCTACCTGCTGTGCCCTGTTGAGAGAAATAGCCTTTCCACAGGACAGCTTTCCTGTGGAAGGTGAACTCCAATCTCTGGACTGGATCTGCGGAATGGAGTCCCTGGCTACTAAAGTCTTGAAACAGAGCGCCGATTCTCTGTTTACTAACTCCCTTCCTGGAGCCTTTCTCAGTACCTGGGGAGAAATTAAAGGCTAGAGTGAAAACTACCCTTCGGAAAACTAACATTTTTTTTTAAATTCGGATTTGTTCATAAATAAGCAAACATTTGAGTTTTTTAAGGGGGTTATTTATTATAGGTCGAGTTTGTGAGTTTTTTTCTACCCCGAATAAACTCACGAATGTTTGCTTATTTATGAAAAAACCTGAATGTAAAAAACTCAATTGAATGCAATAAGGAAAAAACTTGAATACCTCGAATTTATCGAGATTTCAAGTGAAAACAAGCAACAAACACCCAAAAATCACGAAGGCAAAAATATCTTCAAATGGTTAAAGGGATCTCTGCCATGGACTTTTACATGACCTCAACAGGTTTCAGTATTTTCAGACGCTTTGGGGCATAATAAATCTCTAAAGTTTTTTTTTCCAAAATAAGTTTTTTAGTGAAACTAACCTCGGAAAACTGGAATTTTTAGAAAAAAACACAACTCGACCTTTAATAAATAACCCCTTAAATTGTGAGTTCATTCAAGGTTGAAAAAACCTCACAAACTCGACCTTTGATAAATAACAGCCTAAGACTTATCCCTTATGGATTGTTGCCTAGAGTAACTATTTGACAGTAAAAGTTACCTGAACACTATAGTATTAAACTAGATTTGCCTATACTAGTGATGGGCGAATTTATTTGGCAGGCACGAATTCGCAGCAAATTCATGTGTTTCGCCGGCAAATAAATTCACGAAACTGGCACAAAAATTCTGTTTTTTTGGACGATGGCACATTTACGCTGAAACGAGACGCCGGTGGCGTTTCGCAAGTTTTTTGCCATTTAGCGAATTTCGCTGGGAATTCGCAAATTTTTCGCCAAAGCGAAAAAGGACAAATTCGCCCATCACTGGCCTATACCATATAGAAGGAGAAAAGGGCTTTTGTTCTTGAACCTGTATTTTAGCTCATGAACACTGCTGTTGGCTTGGTATTGTCACTTTTGGATTCCTTTCCTGAGATTATTCATAATTGGAAAAGAAACATTATTCTTTTGGCCAGTGTGCACTTTTTAAAGACTTTTATATAAATTTGAAATCATTAAGGCATGTGGAGTAAAACTAGCAAGAATAAAAAATGATTCGGCTAGGCATTTAATGAGAACTACTGCAAGTGCCATTTTCTGTTTTATAAAGTCTGACATCCGTGCTCTTTCTGTCAATGTAAGTTGTCCAAAAAATGCACTATTTATTTTATATATATATATATATATATATATATATATATATATATATATATATATATATATACACACAAAACGATGAAGGATCAGCACACTCTTAATTTCTTGTGAATGAAGTGTATTTTTTCATAACATTACATGTAATGTTGTGTTACGAATAAATTCACTTCATTCACAAGAAATTGAGTGTGCTGATCTTCATCATTTTGAATATAATGCATTGATCTTGCACCTCTGCCTCGTACATAATCGAGTGCGGACACCAAAAGCATATATATATATATATATATATATATATATATATATATATATATATATATATATATATATATATATATATATATATATATATATATTATATAGTGCATTTTATACTGAAAAAAGTGTTGGATGGTGAACAACCCCTTTAATATATTGATATTGGGTTGAGTGCAGAGATCACAGCCTCACTGCACCCCTGTTAAATGTTTTTTAAAAATGAGCACAACTTTCCCGTGTGTGTGTCTATATATTGCACCCCCGCCTAATGGTTTTAAAAACTAGTGGTGAGCACCACTTTCCCTTGTTTGTTATAGTTATACAGGAGCAGTGACCAGCTCCATGTTGTAGCTCCCACCCTTCCCAGCTATAGTCAGGTGATCCCACTGGTGTCTAATAAAAGGGCAGCCAAGTATGGAGGTTTACTTTGAAAGCAGCTAGTAAGTTGCAGGTAAAACTTAGTCCCTTTGTAAAATGTATAATGAAGCAATAGAATTCTTAATGAATCAGATGAAAATTAAGCGTAGGACTGGCCAGATATGGGATGACTTTGACGTAGTTGGCCAGCTTAAATAATATCTCCATCCATCCAAAGAAGATCAGCACTCTCATCTTAAAAATATGAAAAAGGTTTTATTGAAAATAACACAGCATAGGACTAACGTTTCGGCCCTGTCCAGGGCCTTTTTCAAAGGACAGGGCTGAAACTTTAGTCCTATGCTGTGTTATTTTCCCTGCTATGTAATCAAAAAATAAAACCCCACTCCAAGGTCTGGAAACAGTGAAAAAAGTGGAAGATTTTATTTCAACGTTTCGGCATACCAACTCGGGCCGTCTTTATATATATATATATATATATATATATTGCACGTGGTACCGGCACTCACAGGGTTTGCATGAAAAATCAATCGTTCAATATGGTTAAATAGGAAAATAAGGTTTATTGAATCTGACGTTTCGGGTTCCCCACAGGAACCTTTCTCAAGGGTTTGAACGATTGATTTTTCATGCAAACCCTGTGAGTGCCGGTACCACGTGCAATTTCTATCTATTATTTAACCAGAGCACCCAGGTCTTTTGATGTATTTGAAGGTGTGCAGCTTGTACCCACCTTTCCCTATATATATATAAATATATATATATATATATAACAGAGTTACTGCACCTGGGTAGGCTTAGTGTTTTTATTATATGGCTCTGTCTACATATACGATTAGCATTACTTGGACTTTTTTGAATTCTGATTCTCTCCTTGTATACTGAAGCTAGAGCTCTCTAATGCTAATTACTTCATTATAATTAATACTGAAATGATTGAGGAAGGCTTGTTTTAGTAAAGTGATAACAATAAACTAAAAGACATGTGATAAATGTTTATATGTTCAATGCATTAAATCAAAGTACACAAAGCAGATATAAATAAATAACTGTAAGAGTCACATAAATAAATGTTGTCTGACATATTGTTGGATAAAATGACTTTAAGTTAAGTGCCTTTAATGTGTGAAGTCCAGAAAAACCCTTAGTATAATATAATTTAAAATGTAGATGTTGGCAAGCCAACTCTTTTTCTGCATCGAATGATATTTGTCAACTCAGATAAGTGAAGGAGAGCTGGAAAAAGGCAGGTAAAGGAGAAACAAGTGAAACACCCAACTATTATAAATGATATGTGCATTTCCTTACTTAGCTGTACTCTTTAATTACACTTACCCATTTTATCCTTTCATTTTTCAACAGCATATGGCTGCCTCCTTCATTCTCAGCTTGTGCAGTTTATATCACTAGGCTTAATTCCAACTTTCAGAAAAATCGCATTTAGGGAATTGGTCAAAAAATTTCTGGAGCAGCAGTTAAATATGCCATATGGGATAAAACTGTTTAGCAAATAGAAACCTAAATGTTTGTTTAACTTTTCATGTTCGGAAGCTTACTTTGATTAGTTACATTTCCATCCAGCCATGAATCAATACCAGTTAAATTTTCCTTCACATTTGAAGTATAATGCTTGCTCTGTTGTACAACTGTGAAACATTTTTCATTGGTCTAGCTATCTGTAACATAAACTGGGATCAATATTTTCCTTTGAACACAAAGAATAGCAATCTAATTCCCACAGGAAACTGTCCTTTTCCATTTTGCACTTTCTGTCTATTGAGTTTCAGCTACCACTGAACAGAAATTAAAAATCAAAGAAGAATCCCTCAAAAATCAATTTCACTTAGAAATAATGTGTAAAGGATGTTTTTTTAAAGTAAATAGTCATACTTCCCTGTCCTCTGCTATTTCAGCAGTGTGAGCTTTATTGAAAGTGCATCCACTTGACCTGATAGTTTTCAAATGATTTGTCTTTAGACTGTATTCGGCAGAGATTTAATAGGTGCATACTGTTCATACCTATTAGTATATCAAGGATAAAACACACAGCCCAATCTGGCACGGGTATCTCCTTACCCTTTATACAATGGGCTTGATTTAATGGGTTTATTTTAATTTTTTCAAATTATTTCATATGCATTGTTATTCTAGATAAACATGGTGAGGATTCATTTGTTGGAAAGGCTGAAATTTTTTCACACAACAATTTTGCTCTTGTAGTTGCTAAACAATATGTCTTTCTGTAAAAGGGAAATGAAAAGAGCGAGAATTTCACTCATTGTCAGACTGAAGTGCCAGGGACCCCAACAGAGAAACTAAGACCACCAGTCCACTCTCCAGACTTTATTTACATAGTATCGTCTCTCCTTCCCTCCATTTCTCTTCTTTGTTCTCAGACATAAATGGGAATGACAATGGTACAGCCATAGAAGGTCAAATGGTTGAATCAGCAGAAGGGACCTCTGGACCCACTAGGAGTTTTCCTGGTGTCCACATTGGCCAGTCCAACATTGACTCCACTGGAAATGTGTTAGACATTCCATGTTCATTTAACGGAAACAGTAAAAAATTAAAATCTCCTCCTACACCATTGACTAGCATGCACCTATAAATGTTTATGCTGCCCCAAAAATAATTCTGGATCTGAGTTCTAGTGGCTATTGATCTGCTAACAAACTAAGTAATATACACCATGCATGTTTAAATATTCCCCAAAACCCCCAGCATACATGGGCAAAAGGAAGGGTTGTTGGATTACAAATTGTGTTTATGATCTGATGAGGATGTGTAAAGGTAGGGCCCACCTTTAATTAGGGGGGTCCACTTTTAAATGTTAACCCCAATATTAGCCAAAATCTTTTCAAAGATGGAGGGTGGGAGCTGTTTCCCTATCCAGGTTAAGATATTTCCCTGGTAATTCTTTACTGGCAAGGAGTGTCCCATGACTTTAAAAGGAGAAGCACAATGATGTTCCATTTAAGGGATACCCCTTAATGGAAAGGGTGGTGGATGCTGGAGAGTTGGAGGTAGAAGTTTTCACGAGGGCTTGATTGCTAGTGGCTAATACTGCTGGCTATATGTACTGTGTCAAGGGCATAATTTCTGAAATACTGTAAATAGTCTGTTAATAATCTTGAAGTTACAACTAAGAGGTTGTTGTATGTTCCCCCCAAATCAACTGTTGTTTTGAAGAACCTCTGGCATCCAAGTTATTGAAAGACCTATACAGTTTGTGTGACATAAGTGTAGAAAACCCTTCCTCCATCCTACTGTAAGGGCCAATTGAGAGCATTCAGCATAACAAATGCTTTGGTGGGAGTTACAAGGAGTTGTAAATTGCCATGTCTATATTAGAATGGAAAAGGCAACATCCTTTGTATTTTTCATTAACTGAAGTTGGCATGATGGGCTGGTTGAAAAGTGATTTTGTGGATTTCTGTATAGGTTTATTCCAATACATTTTAGTTTGCCACTATGAACTCTAAAAATAGATTTTCTACAGTGTCAGTTTTTAATACGATATTGATTTATTAATCTAGGTACTAAATATAGGTCTCTGTGGGGGAAGAAATGAGGTTGAGCAATCCTAAGGGGTTTCCTAGAGAGAGAGAGAGAGAGTTTCTGCTTCGTAGAGAATTTCTGTATCCTATAAAGAACAGATATGGTTTTTAAACTTGGCTCCTCAAGGGAAAATATAGATAAAAGTAGAAACAACATATTGTATTGTTATTTTAAGAATATACAATAGTAATGCCCAACTTGCTGCCTTCAACTTTTGTTCAATGATGACTTTAAGTTTAAAAACAGCTGAAGGCCTACAGGTTCAGCATTCACATTTTATGTTTTTGTCCTGAAGGTGTGGGCCCCAGAATTAGATTGCCAGGGCCACCTTGCAGTTTCATACAATGCCTCTGCATGGAAAACATTGGCAAGCACCATTACATTTTTATAATAATAGTGATGGGCGAATTTATTCGCCAGGCGCGAATTCGCCGCGAATTACTGCGATTCGCAGCCGGCAAATAAATTCGCAAAACTGCAGCGAAAATTCAACAGTGTAAAAAAAAAATGGACACCAGCGTCAAAAACGGATGCCGGTGTCAAAAATGAAGTTTTGCGAATTTCACGGCAAATTCGCTAATTTTTCGGCGAAGCTAAATGCCCCAAATTCACCCATCACTAATAATAGTAATTCATAGTAATTTAAATCTTGTCTACAATACAACAATATAATTTGGTTGTACAAAAGGATGTAAACCAAATCCTATGTTTTTTTGTAGAAAAGGACTTAAAGAACATACATTAGCAGTTTCACTGATGTTTGTCGGTGATCCTTAATGGGGTTGTAAACTTAAATACAGGTATGGGACTTGTTATCCAGAATGCTTAGGACCTGAGGTCTTTCTATAATTTGGATCTCCATACCATAAGTCTTCTAAAATATGATTTAAACATTAAATAAACTCAATAAGATTGTTTTGCTTCCAATAAGGATTAATTATATCTTAGATGAGAGCAAAGTAATTTATTAATACTATTATTATAGAAAAGTGAAATAATTTGAATTATTTGATTAAAGTGGAGTCTATGGGAGATGAACTTCCTGTAATTTTTGATTCCTGATCTTTCTGGCAGGTTTCCATACCAGTATAACATTTTGCATAATCAAAGCAAATATAATTCTATACAACTATTCAATATATGTGTGTTAAGTTCAATTATTTTGAATTTAATTGCTACTGGAAAACAATTCTCTTCATTGATAGTTCACACTGAATGTACCTTTGAAACAATGCAGTAGTCAACTCTTCTCCAGTCAAGACTTCATTTCCCACAATGCCTTGAACACTTTGGTGAATATTTTCTTTACAGTTCTGTTTATTTTTTTCATTTGCATAGCTCAGTGAAATTATTTTATAAGTGTCAAAAAAAGCATTAATAAAACTTTAAGATATGGATTCCTACCATTGCATTCCTCCTATTTATTTTCCTTAGCATTTCTTTTCTGTCTTTCCCTTACGTATAATTCCCTTCTTCTTTGATATATTTTCTTCAAATTATTTTTTTTATTCCCTTTGAACCATAATCTGGTATCTTCCTTTGTAACCAATGCCTTCTTCTGCCCTTTATCGTCATCTCTCCTCCCTTCCTCCACTACTGTTTGTCAATGATTTTCCATAATCTACCTGTCCCTCTCTCCCTTTTTATGAACCACTGACTAAGCCATCAGTGGCACATAAATAATCTTTTCCATCCATCCTTTCAAAATCTAATTTATTTAAACGCAAGATAACATAAAAATATTTATATGTTTTATTTAACTTGACATACTGGACATTTATTGCTATAAAGTTTTCACTCTACAGGCTGTGTAAACATCTTATCTGCAAATTAAGCAAAGTCCAATGTAATCTATTTTGTTCAATGATAATCTAAATTGAACATATTCATGACATGAGTCAGAGTTTTTGCAAAACTAAATGAAATGTAATTTTAAATAACTTAATTTTTATAGAAATTAAGCAAGCTTTTTTAATATTAGTTCAATGAATAGGACTTGTGCTGAATATACTTATTGCTGATTGTTTTTATTACATTGTAGAAAATACATTATATTTCTTTCAGTAAACAGGATAAAATAAGAAATTGAAAGTTAAGTCAGTATACTATGAATGACCACCAGAGAGCCTCTGTATATATATCCAGTTTTTATTAAGTATTACCTAAATGTAAAGCATTGTAATTTTTTTTTTTGTGGAAATGAAAATGTTCTAAAAGAGAATAAGAGAAAGTAAAATAATCCTTTATTAGCTGCAAGCCTTATGGGGTCCATTATACCTTTTGTATTCATCTTAAGAAAAGGTCACCTTGGTAGATTTTTGACTAACTTTTCTCTCAAACAATTCTCCCACAGGATTTATTTCTTAACACAATTTTTGAAGCAGCAAACATATTTTTGTGCATTAACTGTGGAAACCATTTTCGAAATCATAATAATCATCAATAGGGAGAAAAGCGTAAAAAACATGGCTAATAAAAGTATCAAAAAAGAAATTAAATATGTTAATTTTCAATATATAATTTTATATAAGAGAGAAACATGCAAAATAGGATTTTTTGAACAAAAAAAACTGTTTTCAAAATGTGACTTACTGGTGTTGATTTCATTAATGCATTTATAATTGATTTATATTAATTATAATATCCTTAATATAATTAATGTATATGTCCAGTACACTATATCAATACAACCCTATATTTTCCTGCATATTCCTGCATATTTGTGCTTAATACAAATTGACATCTTTACTAGTAACAGTTTTGCGGTACAGGTATGGGACCTGTTATCCAGACCTTGGGTTTTCTGTAATTTGTGGTCTTTCTGTAATTTGGATCTCCATACCTTAAGCTTGGTAAAAAAAAATCATTTAAATGTTAAACAAGCCCAATATGATTGTTTTGCCCCCAATAAGGACTAATTGTATCTTAGTTTGGATCAAGTACAAAGTACTGTTTTATTATTAGAGATAAAGGAAATCATTTCTGGATTACGAGTTTCCGAATAACCCCGTTAACTCCGATCCCATACCTGTATTAAAGATACAGGCTGCAGCAATACCAGTATACAGTAGTTGCATTGCTATCATTGGCAGTTGGCTTACCATCCAATGATAGCAGAACATATAGCTGGGGCACCATATCATGCCCCCGCTACCTTTTTAATACCAAATAAAAACAGGGTGGCCCTTCTTTTTGAGTTAGTGCACAATATAATCCATTTGCTGTTAAAATGCATAAGCACAGCAAGCACTTATAACATATCATCATTGTTTCCTCAACCACATGCACCCCAATTGTATTTCAGAGCTTATCTAAGTGTGCTGGGCACATTCTGCATCTAGACTCCCTCTATACATGAGCTAGAAGTTCACATCAAGAGTGGAGGATTGTCACAGTAGCTAACACAAGCTATGGGGCCCTCGGCAGGTCCTTAATGACCAACATCTGGACAAAAATCTGCCAAATGTCTATTGGGCAGGTTTAAAAATCCCATCAGATGAAGACCACATTGTATGTCCTTGTCTGACACATCTCAGTAGGCCCACGGTACAATCATTGGCTGCTGACTAAACAATAAGATCAGTCCAACATGCCCAGCACATAGGTGGCCAAACTGAGCAGAGATCCACCATGTAGGACCAGCTTTAATTACAGAGCATACAACAATAAAAATGTTTACCATGAGTATGTCAATAATCTCTCTTATTAAACCTATGGTAATTACATTGCTATTTGACTTCCAGTATAACATTAATGAATATCACATTTCAGAATGGAGGGAATACTTCTTTTAAATTATTCTTTGCTTCAAAAATCTGTGCTTAATCCTTCCATCACATGTTGCAGAAGCAAAGACGACAGAGCAAGATCTGTGCGGATCAGGTAGAATCTGAGGATTGTTTTATTTTCTAAGAGCTGGAGGATAGATTTATTGATCAATATTACTATAACAGTCCTGTTGTCACTGGACTACAGCTTCCAGCATTCTTTCATTGATGATATGTTGGTGTATGCTAGTCTTGCAAAATTTCCGCTACATGTTAATAAATACCTTTCATAAATGAGCAATATAAAGAGAAAAAGATGACTTATGCTGGTTTTATATCTGAAGCAAAAGACAAAAATTAAAATGTAAAAATACTTTCAGATTGTGTTGTGTGTTTGCCTATAAAACAAAGTCACTTTTAAATGACTCTGCAGGAGTTTCATAGCAGCTAGCCCCATCTATTTAAAAAAAAAAATGAGCTAACATGAAAAATTATAATTAAGATAAAAATTGGCTTCATTAAATACAAAGGAGCAGGCATTAAAGATCTTCTCCCTTGTAGCCGTGCTTTGATTTGGAAGCAAAAAGAACATTTAAGAAGCAAAGTGGTAATTGCAAGTGCTACATATGTTAATGAAGGATTGTTTGCCTTAGTCACTGAATAAACAGCAGACTTCTATTTGCAGTAGGGTCAGTGGGCTCAAGGGAGCTGTGAATAGATCTGCGCTATTGATTATATCTTATGATAATCATGGGAGCGTGCAACAAGCCAATAAGAATACAGCAATTAGTCTGGGTGAAGAGTTCAGAGGAAATCAAGTCGAACAGTAAGCCTGAAAAAAAGCAGATTTTGAAGAGAATATGCTGATTGAAACATAGGATGCAAGTCAGAATGGTAGCACCTTCATAAATCAGCACAGGTCAATGCAAGTGACATATCTGTAGGAATTCTATACTACAATGCACCAAACACTGCATGTCCATTTTCTCTATTCACTTCCATTTTTATGTCGTTGAATATTGGCAGCACTGTGTATCTGTTAAAATACATTTCTATGGCTTTATCTGCATGCACTCTTTATCTTGTAGTATTGCAGGTATAAACAATCATGACATAATTATGAAATATTTCTCTTTATATTCATTCAATATTAGCTGTTTAAATGGCATGAAGTCTAAAATAGAATAAGGCTAGAAATGCTGTATTTTGTATACTAAATATAAACATGAACTTACTGCACCACAAGCCTAATCAAACAAATAATTTATGCTTTCAAAGTTGGCTACAGGGGGTTACCATCTTGAACTATGTTAAACATCTTTGCAAGACTAAGACGGTGCACATGCTCAGTGTGGTCTGGGCTGCATAGGAAACGTCATAAACAAAGCTGCTTGAGTTCTGCATGGCTGGGAAGTAAGGCGGGGCTCCCCCTGCTGTTCATAAGTATGATTGTTTCCCTGCTCAGCAGTTAGGCACCATCTGACAATTCCTATCCACAGCAGTAAATGAAGGGAGAATTTCACTGCATACAGTCAGGTTTCTTATAAAAATGGTACACATTTTTTTATTAAAGTATATTGGAGATAGGTTTCTCTTTCATTAAAGAAAGCAAAAATGAGATTTTATTTTTTTGTCTTTGCATGCCCTTTAAAAAACATTTTACAGTACACCACCTTTTACTTGGCATCAGATTTTTGCATTTGTGGCATGGACAATAGTAAATAACTCCTGATAACTCACTGCTTGAGTACATACTGCTTGATTTTGGCAATAACTCACTACTTAAAAGAAACACTTGAGGGCTCATTTACAAGAACATTTGCAAGTACATAAAACCATCCTCCACTTTTTATTTTTGAATACCATCCCTTATATAGCACTTTTTACAACTCATCTCAGAGTTCAGCCTACTTTGAGGACTTGTATACAAATGTTTGTAAGGTAAAAATTACATGGTCACAAATGACATTTGGACATTTGCAAAAAGCTGTTTTTGAAAACGTGCATCAGAGCAGAGGAAGAGAAGTGATTGAAAATTTGCACCTGCTTTGGTAAATACCACAAAGATTGCAATGCATGCTGTTTTGTTGGTGCCAACTATTATGCTAGAATGATTGGAAAAAGTCTGCTTTGTGGGTAAAAACATGGCATTATCTGTCCATTTTGCACTGTGGCAAAGTGACCCCGGGAATAATGGCATAGCCTGTGGCATCCAGCAAACCCCAGCATAAATCAGCTTGGTAAATAAAATACATTGAGCCTCCCAGCAGTCACCAGCATATATTGACCCTAACGCCTAGCAAACACTAACATAGAACTATGAATCCACCAAACTCAAACATAAATTACTCATACTCAACATACGTAGCAGTGTGACCTAGCTTAAAACAGCACAATTACTCCCAGGATAATATAAGATAAAATGACACAATAACTCCCAGCAATCCATAGCACTTTGACTCACAGTACCTTCTGACATATGACAGGACACTGGCTTCAAGCAACATTTAACCCCAGCTAACACCAATATAAAAGAGCACTGTGACCCCCTGCATACAATGTAAAATCTGTAATATCTTAACTCTGAATCATCTATAAAATGAAACTTCATATTCCTAGGTTTAGTTATTAAAGGGGTTGTTCGCCTGTGAGTTATCTTTTAGCATGATGTAGATTGTGATATTCTGAGACAATTTGCAATTGGTTTTCATTAATTATTATTTGTGGTTTTTTAGTTCGCTTTTTATTTAGCAGCTTTCCAGTTTGCAATTTCAGCAACATGGTTGCTAGGGTCCAAATTACCCCAGCAACCATGCATTGATTTGAATAAGAAACTGGAATGTGAATAGGAGAGGGCTTGAATAGAAAGATGAGTAATAAAAAGTATCAATAACAATACATTTGTAGCCTTTGTTTTTAGATGGGGTGACTTTATTTGAAAATTGGAAAGGATCAGAAGAAGGGAAATAATTTAAAAACTATAAAAAAGAAAAAATGAAGAGCAATTTCTATAACGTACTAAAAGTTAAGTTAAAGGTGAACCACCCCTTTAAAGTTCATTCACAGGAAAACATTTTCTTATTTTTCAAGTGTGCGGTAAACTGCTTCTGCATCTAAATTAACAATATTAGATGAATAACAGGGTAACTAATACTGTTTTATGTTAAAAGTGGGTTTATGAAACAAGGGAGCATATCAAAAGTTGGGGGGGAAGAAACTCTTCATTTTACATTCTTTCACTTGGGAAAAAGTTCAAGTTCTCAAGAAATGTTTTTGTATTTATCATTGCATGTATCCCTAAGAAAAAAAGACATAAAACAATTTTACAAAGTATATTGATATATATTTCCAACAGTGAGGATTTTTTTTTAGATTCTGGAAAATTTTTCAGAATGTTATGCAAAAAACATTTAGCAATATTAAAAAATGACATTGCTGGAAAAAACACAAACTCCTATAAAGAAAAAATATTCAACCATTGATAATTTGGGCCAAAATGTATCAGTCATTGAATATGGCAGTTTGTGCAAAACTACAAGCAGTATTTACTCCTCTCAGAGATGTCATTGCTTGGCCTCAGCAGTCACCCTAAGTAATGAGTGACAGTACTACCCATAAGCAGGTAAAATTGAATACATTAAGGCAGGCAATAAAGCTGTAGCAAAGAGATTTGCCTCCTCTAATGTCTGATGGTGAGCTTTCCTTTAGGAATCAGGGCACATTACCTTTTGGAGATAGTAAAACGACCCTGCCCTGCTTACTATCATATATAAAAGAAAAACTTTAACATGCAGAAAAAGTGTCAAAAAGTCTGTAACGGCATTTTGCCAACTGCAAATATTTTCATGCTACCACTGCATATTTTTGCCCATACTATGGAAGTTTTATGTCTTCTTTAAAATTCGATAATTCAAGTAAAACTGAAATAAAGAAATTCTGCAGAATTCTACATTTCCTGTAAGCAAGTTGATTTAGCCAGAACAAAGGTGCATACATGAAATTACTATTTAGCAAAAATTTGTATCTTGATTTCTGTTTTAAGGCAATGCATTTTCCCACTGATCAAATAGCCTTTTGTGCTCATCAGATAACCTTAAATTCAAACAAACTGTTGACCACTAAAAATAATGAACTACAACTTTTGTGCAATAGGGAATATATAGTATATGCATTATGGAGACCATTCGATTATCTTTGGGGTGCTATAGAAATGCAAATATTTTTATTTTCTTAATGTTTTCACAGTTTGGTAAATAGTAGATGTATTTCAACTGAAAGTCTACAAATGCTGCTTTAGTTCTTAATAAATATGTGGAGAATACTATAAGGAAAGGCTGACGGACAAGCAATAAACCCCAGATTAATGATGAGGAAGCTGAGCAGGTATTATTTCATTTGCTAAAATATAGACAGAGTTGTTTTTAGATCTCTCAGTGGCTCTATTTTTATTGTTTTAAGGAAATAAATGAAAAGTCTTGGCTTTAACAGGAACAGTTGATTTCCTGACATTTTATTGACTGTTTGAAATAAAGGTCACTTTGTTTGGGAATATCTTTTCTTTAGCTTTATAATGTGTTCTCACTGTGGAAGTCTGCAGTAAACTAAACAACAGAGCAGCAAGTATTGCATTAGGGCACTCCTTTCTAACTGTGACATAATGGTAATTATATACCTTTATCAGGGCACAAATGTGTTTTCTTGCTAACAAAATGTTTATGTTTATACTGCAGGTAGACAGCTCCTTAGAATTACAGGGGTATGCCTGGAGTGGGCTCTGGTCTGATTGGTTGATGTGGACAACTAGGGATGCATAACAATGACATTTGCAGGGTTTTTTAAACATGAAAGAACATTTTTTCCCAAAAAATTCCAAAAAGAGAAGGCAATCACTATAGATCAGAATCAGATTATAACAATTGTCGAGGTCAGTGCCAGGTAACCACTAAGGATGGTGGCAGTTACCTTGAAATTCTTCTGAATATTTTCACTGGCCAGTCAACAGTGGGCGAGTCTGTGCCATCCTCTTCGGATGCACCAGTTTGCCCTGAAGGTAAAAGGGAGCGTCAGATTCCGTAAGGAATGGAAAAAAAGAAGCCCACTAGTATAGTTAGAAGTAGCCCCTGTGTTGAATATGGTAGAGAGACAATAACAGGAATGCTGCAGCTTTTTATTTGTTAATAGAAAGGGATAGAAAGGAATACGGAATACTGCAAGCTTTTTTTTTTTTTTTTTTCAAATAGCTGTTATTAAGAGCCTCCACTGAATAATCATCTCTTATGTAAGTAGAAGGTAATCATAAAAAAGTCCTTGCTGTACAAAGTTCATTTGTACATATCAATATCTAATCAGGAATCATCCTCCAATATATGTTATAATTAACTCTTTGCAGAACGACTTCCAATAATCATACTCAGTCCATGCCTGAGTATAAAATGAATAATCTGGTGAAATACAGTGTGTATGTGTGTGTGTATATATATATATATATATATATATATATATATATATATATATATATATATATATATATATATATATATATATATATATATATATATATATATATATATATATGTGTGTGTGTCAAAGATCATATCACTAACCTATCTTTATGAAGGGTCATCTCCTTAGAACTATAGAAGCTTGGCTCTTACAACCATGTTGTCATTCATAGTAACCCTGCTATGAAATAAGGAAGGTCTACCCAAAATGACTAAAAAACCCTGGCCTAACTCCTGCACGTTTAGGGGGTTATTTACTAAAACTCGAGTTTATCTCTGTTTTATTATTAAAAAAAAGTTGACAAACTCCCATCCATCGATACACACTTGTTAATAGTAGTAATACATAAATAGAAAATTCTCAGGTTTCAGTAAAGCTCACCAGTTATGAGAAGAGGTCCAGGTGCACCGCCCTGAACCCTCAACTTAGGGAGCGGACCACCGTATAAAGAAAAAGAGCAGGAACTTCCAGAGACCAATCTTCCAGGCAGACTTGTCAAATCATAAGTATTTTATTCCAGTACACAAGGATACAGCCTTACGCATTTCATATCACTCAGATACTTAATAAACTTAATTGTTCTCAAAAAAATTGTTGCGGAAAAACGTTGAGACAAATCGAGCATCAATTGTATGACTGACGCTCCGAAAACTCGACTTTATTGAATTATCAGATGAAAACCCTGACTTTATCAGATTATCCAGCGCAGATCACAAATGTCAAGAAACAACTTCAGGGACATCTGCCATTGACTTCTACATGACCTCGACAGGTTTGAGATGGAGTATTTTTCGGATTCAGATTTTTAGCAGCTTTGGAGTATGATAAATCTCTAAAAATTTAAAAAATTTTTACTCTAAAATTTTGAGTTTTATAAACTCGACCAGATGAATTCACGGTTTCATAAATAGACCCCTAAGTATCCATGGTAGCAAATTGTTTGATTATTAGTTAAGTATAAGTATCAACAAATATTTTACATATTTTACATTCTCTGTAGTTTTGCATGTGACATATTGATGGCATAGTGTTGTCTCATATTATAATAAAAGTACAGGTATAGAACCTGTTATTCTGAATGTTCAGGACCTGGGGGTTTTCAGATAAGCTATCTTTCCATATTTTGGATCTCCAGAACTTATGCCTACTGAAAAATGATTTAATAAATAAACCCAATAGGATTGTTTTGCTTCCAATACGGTTTAATTATATCTTAGGATCAACAACAGGATACTTTTATATTATTACAGAGTAAAAATGTGTGAATGTGAATTATTTGCTTAAAATGGAGTCTATGCCCTTCCTGTAATTTGGAGCTTTCTGGATAATGGGTTTCCGGATCACAAATCCCATACCTGTACCATATGTGCTTGGTTCCATTCAATATATTCTAAGCAGATAAGTTTGCTCTTCTTAGATAACACTTGTTAACTTAAAAGGCTGACTAGCACTTACACTTATAGAGCCATTTAGACAGTAAAACAGAATATAACAGAATATAAATAAGTCTCTGTAAATGTTACAAATGTTGAAGAAGCTTACATTTCTTTGGATTTAACTCACATGTAATGACATTAAACTATGGGAAAATTGCCTTACAATAAGTACATTAGCTATTAAAGGCACTCTACAGAAAATGATATACCCTTGTGCAGGAGGCCCGTGCATTTCTCAGTCTAAAATATATTAACTATCAAGGAGCAGATAGCAATATGCCAGCTAATGCTAAAAACAATACATTTATATTTGGATAGTGTTTTGAGCAGAATTTTTCATGGTGGAAAGCAGTATGTAAATTTGCAAGTCAATGAACATTTTCTGTAAAATAATTTTGCTTTACACAATAAATAATACTGTACTAAGCATGAAGCAATGCAAGAATATGCATCACTAAAACCTATTATTAAAAGCACTTACATCTATAGATGCTCCAAAACACCTTGCAGGGAGCAACAATCTTCCAGCCTGCTCTGATAAATCACATGCAAGCAGCTAACTACAGGATGAATGAACATAAGGGAACCCAGGAATTAATGCCTCTTCATGTAACCTAATGGGTTCCTTTTCAGGTTGGCCCAACACATGCGATTGAATAATGTCTAATGGATCCCATTCTAATGCCGTCATTGTTATACCAGTTCTGTCCTCACTATGTATTACCCTGAGCCAGTGTGTAGTTCAACATGCAGCTAAACCTCCCCACACTCCAATAAAGAAACTGAGAATGAGTCTGTAGATTTTACTGGATATTAGGCAGGCGAGAGAGAGAGGTGAAACTGTAATATACATAACTTAAAAGGCAACGAATATGATTTCACGACATATTAAACATTTAGGGGCAGATTTATCAAGGGTCGAATTTTGAGTTGATGGGAGTTTTTAGAAACTCCCATAAACTCTGAATTCGACCCTTGATAAATCTGCCCCTCAGTGTTCACCACTTGATAAATACACTTCTAAAACTCCCATAGGAATAAAAGGTATTGTTCATAGTGATGAGCGAATCCCATTTCGATTCGCTGAAAAATTCGCAAAACACATTGAAGTTATTCCAAATGCATTAAAGTCAATGGATGTTTTTTCTTATGGTGTCTTTTTTTGTCTCTGCAACATTTTTGTTGCTGCAACATTTTTGCCGCAGTTTCACAAAAAAAAAATAATAAAGTTGCAGATGGCTTAATGTGGAATTCCACTGTGAATCCATGGCTGGCAAAAAGAATTCGCTCATCACTAGTTGTACACCTTCAAAACTATTTTTCAGATTGTTCAACAGAAATAGACTTTTTTCAATTTGCTTTCCATTCTTTATTTTTGACTGTTTCCCAAAATTGAAGTAAAAGGTTGAATGTTCCTGTCTCTGGTGTTTCAGTCTGGCAGCTCAGTGACCCAGGTGCAGATTCAGAACTGTTACAATTTGCTACATTAGTTGATACATTTCTCAGCAGCATTTGTGGAATATTAGCAACTATTGTATCAATTCTAACAGCTGCCTGTAATGAAACTCAGGGATTCTGCTCAGCAGGGACAAAGATAAGGAATGTATCAATTTAGAACAGTTACAGAGTTGGCGACCCCCATCAGAGCTGCTT
Organism: Xenopus laevis; assembly: GCF_017654675.1. Taxonomy (NCBI): domain Eukaryota; kingdom Metazoa; phylum Chordata; class Amphibia; order Anura; family Pipidae; genus Xenopus; species Xenopus laevis. The sequence goes on from NC_054379.1 coordinate 84,754,335, forward strand.
CAGAAAAACATAAGAAGGTGAAAAATGAATGCACTGAAGGCAATTGTAGTGATAAGTGAATTTTTTCACCATGCATGGATTTTCTGTGCAATTCCACAGATTTTTTTGCGGAATTGTGACAAAAATTTGCGGTGAAAAAAATTTGACAAAAAAAAACATACTTAAATGCATTTGGAGTGAGATAAACCGTCCTTTGACTTTAATGCATTTGAAGTGAGAAAAAACCACCCATTGACTATAATGTAATTAGAGTGAGAAAAAGAGCCAATTGTGTTTTTTTGATGAATTTTTGCTACAAAGACAATTCACAGTGATATCTCCTATTTATTTATTGGAGGAGAACTATCTCTCTGTTTCACCAGGCAAATTTTCATTCAGGTGAACATGCGGAAGTCTGCCTATTTATCAAAATGTGAGTTTCTATTTGTTACCCTTTTTGCCATAGTCTATTTCGCCAGGTTAATGACGCATATCCCGATATCAGTGAAATCATATCCTCTATTCCAAATACGTCATTCAAGCGTCAAAAAGCTGGCCTTTTGTTATGTTTGAAGTAGAATTATTTGTATTGGTTGTAAATTTAAGTCATATTTACTTACACTTTTCTTATACTCCTGCATTGTTAATGACTTTGCAATGGACACATGTTGATGACTGTCATCCTCCCACAAATATAATTTTTTTAGACAATGCTCAAATTAATCTAAATAATATCATCTTAAACTGCTGATTGTTTGTGGTCCATCACAGTCATTTCTATATGTATACAGACATTTTAATCCCTGTGTTGCAATTTGTTATAAATAGCTTATCAATAATGTTGTTGATCTATAACAGTTTATTTTTTCAGCGTGTGCCTTTTTGCTCTTAATGCAGCTGACAAGTGAGTGTGTTCAATGAGGTTTTTTTTGTTATATACCTGTTTTCCTTTTTTTTAATAAATATCCTGAGGCTTTATATCACTATCCAATAATAAAGTGTACATTATTTCTTACATATATTTACCGTAAAAGATTTTATTGTAATTAAAACTTTTTTTTTTTTAAAACAAAATGCTTTATTTTCACAATTTGCTAACAACTTTTTTTCAGCTGAAATATATTTTTCATAAAACATAAAAACCTATTTATACATAAAAGCATTTATTTTTTTAATTTTCTTTCCAGTTTGTTCACTTTTTTTTTTTTAATTTGTAGTTCATGCCACATTTGTGTTAAGGGTGGGGTTCTGTCTGGCTTCCTTGCTAGCCTCCTGTCTCGCCTCCTGTCTCGCCTCCTGGCTACACCCCTCCAGGTTTGCTTCCTGGTTAGATCCTTGGCAGGGCATTATAATGTCTATGGAACATAGATTAATATAGATTAATCTGTAGTTGTGTGTAGTTGTGATTTGTTTTGGTCATTACCAGATAAAGTTAAAGAGAGTGATGCAAAAACAACCTCCAATGAATATATTAATATTTTTAATTACCTTCATAGATTGGGCTTGTTGTGGCAGGTTCTATGAAATCATCCAGCTATAATTCTATGAAAATAGATAACGTATTTTCAATTCCATTAAATATTACTTGAAAATCCAACATTTAAAAAGAAAGATACATTGTGTTAATGTATTATATCTAGTAATCTATTTTCCCACACATTTAAATCAAGTCACAGTAGCCCATTTTTGGAACATCTCTTCTAACAAGAATATACATACAGGGATATTAAAATACATTTCTATGTGAAAATTCTTAACTTCACCAGTCTCCACCAACTACACTCTCCTCATTTTCTGCCTCTGGGGCATTAGGTGCAGGCTGATTCTCCTTAATATGCTTCTCTTCCACTAGCTCCTGGGCAGCTTGTCTTCCTTATTAGGAAAAAAATATTTTTTGTAGCAAATTCTTAACTTTAAAACATAAACTTTTTTGGTATACCATTTAGCAACTTACTTTATAGGTCCCAGTGCACCTGCATCACATAGTTTGGGTCCCTCCTCTTCATATAACTCCATATCCTTTGAATGATGCAGAGTTAAAAGCAACAACAAGGCAACAACATTCATGAAATAATTTTAATGTCAAGATTTTAATGTGCTAATCAGATTTTATATAGAGAATGCAATATTTAGAATTACATAACAGATTTCGCATTTTTTTTTTACACTAGTGGGGTTATCTATCAAGGTCCGAATTTATCTCAATATCGGCTGCTACAAACTCCGATCTAACCCGCTCGGGTTTTTAACCCTTATTTATTATTACACTTTCCCGGAAATTACCTTTGCGGGAAAAGCTCAGATTTAATCATACGATCGTACGATTTTACAAAAAAATCTTAGCCAAAAAAAAAAACTTAGCCAAATACTGGCTATAGGTTCTAGGAGGTCCCACATAGTAATTTGTCAGGTTTAATGTGGCGAAGTGGCGAAGTCTAAGTTTTTTAAAGAGACAGTACTTTGATTTTTGAATGGTCGAATTTGTGAAGTATTTTCAATTTTCAAACAAAGTCGAATTTGGCCTATTTGATGGTCGAAATTTGACGTTTTTTCATTTGAAAATTCACTTCAACCCTTAGTAACTCAGCCCCATAATGTATCGCATTCGGCACAAAATTACTTTTGACATAGTTGCTCAAACTATGTCGGAAGTCTTCCTTAGAGAAAATTTGCAGGTAAGTAAATGTGGCCCATATACTTTAATTTGTTCTGAGACTGATACACACTCCAAAAAAGTCACCCATAGATTTTAATGCGTTTGGCAAATATAAAGTTTCTAATTTTTCAGCAGTTCCACACATCACTAGGCAAAGGGCATTTTTCCTCACTCCTAATGCATCAGAGTAAATAGATGGGGGTTATGTTTTGTTTCTACCTTGCAGTGATTTTTTTATCCAGGGAAACAAAGCACATAGTAACATTCTAGTTCAGATTCACAAATATGTTTGCCACTTGCAAGAACATGAATTTCACTGGAGCTTTGTGGGAAATACTGAGTTTTGAGTAAAACAGTCACTGCTTTTGAATTTGTTTTTTTCAAATATCAATCACGAAAAAATGAATGTTTGACAAACAAATCAATCATTTTCTAATCAAATTTTTCCAATAATTTTTTAATTGCTTTTGAGCTGGAAAGCTAAAAATATATGAATTTGGGGTTTTTGCCATGTATTTCTCGGATTAAAATTTTACTAAATTTGCCCATTGAGTTATTCTTCATAAAGAGGACTGGGGATTTTTTAGTAAAAGAATTTCCTAAAATAATGCAGATAACTAGAATAACTGTGTTTGTAGCTTACGTTTACTGAGAAGGCAAATGAGATGAACATGATGTACCGTATATACTCGAGTATAAGCCGTCCCGAGTATAAGCCGAGGTACCTAATTTTACCTCCTAAAACTGGGAAACCTTATTTACTCGAGTATAAGCCGAGGGTGAGAAATGCAGCAGCTTCTGGTAAGTTTCAATCAAAAAATTGAGGGTTTCTGCTCCCATTGGAGGTGCCGGTGTCTCGTTTTTGGATGCCGGTGACCATTCTTGGACGCCGGCGAATATTCTTGGACGCCGGCGAATATTCTTGGAGACTATTCTTGGACGCCGGCGACTATTCTTAGACGCCGGCGACCGTTTTTGCACTTAACCCGAGTATAAGCCGAGGTAGAGTTTTTCAGCATATTTTGGGGGCTGAAAAACTCGGCTTATACTCGAGTATATACGGTAAGTGATGCTTCAAATTGATTTGTGCTCAGTTAAACATTAATTGATGATGCAGAACAGTTTAGGTCATACAATGTGGATTTGCCTATTATAGCGTCAGACGATGGTATAACATCAAAAATGTATCTGACAAAAGAACCTGCATCTGTAGAACAGTTATACAAGATAAGCATTTTTGCCTAAATAAATAATAAATAAACATATAAATAAATAAGAACAGGTATTAATTTCTGAGTTTTTGTCTTGAAGGTAGAAAGTGGAGGTATAAAGACATAACTGAACTGTGAAACAGATGTTGCAGTAGGCTGACAGTTTATAAAGGATTAAGAAATCTTTGACTTTGATGGCAAATACTACAACTATTTTTCATACTTGTGTGGCTTTCATACACATTTGAATGCCACCCGCAGGTGCAAAAGTTGGGGGGGGGGGTCAAGCACATTCAGTTGTGCCCAATTTATAAAATGGTTCAGAATGTCTTACCTAAAATGTTCATTTATTAAGAGAGCTGCATTTATAGGCATTAACAGAAAAGGTATTTCTTCCGAATATAGTTACTTCTTTAAAGAAAGGCTTTCGTTTAATTAAAATTAAGTTTGTCCATGAATCACACTTGTCAGGTGAATTAGTGAGCATTGCCATTAGTTTTAGTTCACTTGTGCCTGCAGCACATAACATCAAAGGAACTGAATTTTCCTTCCACTCGGAAAGCAATTTTATAATCTTAAAATGCCACTGCTTTCTCACAAATGTGGCTATAATTATTTTAAACTGCTTTATAATATCCCTAGACAAACCAAAAAAGTAATTGTGTTATGTCTAGGTTCATACTATCAGAGAGCCATGGGCCCTAGAGCTGTTCCTGCTATGAAAATATCTACTACTAAGTATTTTCTCCTCTAAAACCTATTTAACCCATCACAGATCAGATCGATATACATGCTGTATCATTGTTAGGAATTGCGCTCAAAGGGCAAGACAGCAGTGCACATGCACAAAATGCATTTGTTCTGCAAATTGAAATGATTGCAGAAAAAGCATAAACAATGATGTGTTTTCCCTTTAGATTGCAACTTATAAAGCTGACCTTTGCAACTGCATTGGCCTGTAATGATCAAATGAAGTACAATTAACAAATCATTATAAAATAATGCAGAAACATTATTGCCTCTCGCTAGTAACCTAGCTAGTAAGTGCATCTTAGCCAGTCAGCACCACATTAATGAAGTTAAAAACAGTGTTTTTAATGAAAGACATAATTTTATACCTCCAGATGAATTTATATATTAATATTATTGACATGTATTTTTATAGCGACAACATATTGTGCCACGCTGTAAAATAAATGTGATTATACAAGAAATAACATGAATTACATATATAGAACATACAGAGTTATATACATAACAACGAGGGCTGGTACAAAAGGTGAGGAAGGCCCTGTGCAAAAGAGCTTACAATCTAAAGGGGAAGGGAATAAGACACAAGGTGCGGGAATGGGCAGGATCAAAAATAAGCAGGTGAGAGATTTAGCATATGGTATTGCATTTGTTAGCTAAACAGAGATGACGGTAGACTTCTTTAAATAAGTTCGTTTTAAGAGATCTTTTGAAAGCAGAAAGGTTGGGAGAAATTTGGACAGACTGTGGAAGAGAATTCCAGAGGAGGGGTGCAGCCCTTGCAAAATCTTGAATGTGAGCCTGTGAGTAGGCAATAAGAGAAAAGTTGAGGAGCAGGTTAGTAGAGGAGCGTAGTAAGTGGTTGGGTGAGTATATAGAGATGAGTTCAGAGATGTAGGGTGGGGCAAAGTGAAGTGCTTTGAATGTCAGGGTCATTAGTTTGAATTTTATGCTGAAAGATATTGGAAGCCAGTGCAGGGATTGGCAGAATTGCGAGGCAGATGAGGAGCGGTTGCTGAGGTGTATGAGCCTCGCAGCAGTATTCATTATGGACTGGAGAGGTGACAGTCTCTGGAAGGGAAGGCCAATTAAAAGAGAATTACAGTAGTCTAGACGTGATATGATGAGAGAGTGAATAAGAATTTTGGCAGCATCTTAGGTGATAAATGATCATATTTTGGATGTGTTCCTTAGGTGAAAGTGACATGATTTTAATTAATAAGTGACTGGATATGAGGAGTGAAGGACAGGGCAAAATCTAGGATAAATCCAAAGCACTGGAGATTGGGTGATAGTAAAATTGTTAAAGGAAAACTATACCCCCAAAATGAATACTGAAGCAACAGATAGTTTATATCATATTAAGTGGCATATTAAAAAATCTTACAAAACTGGAATATATATTTAAGTAAATATTGCCCTTTTACATCTCTTGCCTTGAACCACCATTTTGTGATGGTCTGTGTGTTGCCTCAAAGATCATCTGACCAGAAATACTGCAGCTCTAACTATAACAGGAAGAAGTGTTGAAGCAAAAGACAGAACTCTGTCTGTTAATTGGCTCATGTGACCTAGCAAGTATAGTTTGTTTGTGTGCACAGTGAATCATACGATCCCAGGGTGTGGCCCTTATTTTTTAAAATGGCAATTTTCTATTTATGATTACCCAATGGCACATACTACTAGAAAAGTATATTATCATATTTTATAGAGACCTACATTGTTTGGGGGGGGTATAGTTTTAGATACCTAAGGGTTGTTGCGGGTCTTATTTGGGGGAAAGAGAACTATGTGTATGTATGTGTATGTGTATATATATATATATATATGTGGTGGGAAAAGGAGGTGAAAAGTGCAAACAACAGCTCCATATTTTTTTTAACCCTTACCCCTCTGATAGTAGCGCATGCAGGCTATAGGTCCAACTATTTGCTTTCACAAAACAAAGTCTATTTATGTATGTAGTGTGTGCAGCCAAAGAAAGGCAGTAAGTACAGGGCTCCCTTGTGCCTATGTGAGCTCTGGATTTTTAATCCAGCATAATGCACAGATCAAAGTTTTCCCCTGACATTTGTACAGACAAAAGGGTTCCATGTATGGGTTGCACTTTTATTTACTACAGCCCTATAAGCCCTAATGCATTTAGCAGGAATCCATACTGATTGAAAACCAGTGTTAAAAATGTATTTGTTGTTGCAGTGAGATTAGTTTGCAGAATTAGCAGTGTTTTGGAGGCAGATTTATCAAAGGTCGAGGTGAATTTTCGATTACAAAAAATTGAATTTCGAACTATTTTTTTGTGTACTTCGATTAGGGAATAGTCCAAATTCAATTTGAATTTGAAAAAAATTTGAAAATTCAAATATTGAAATTTATCCTATACTGTCTCTTTAAAAATTCGACTTCAAACATTAACCATCTAAAACCTGCCGAATTGCTGTTTTAGCCTATGGGGGACCTCCTAGAACCCATTTGGAGTAAATTGGTGGACTCTGAAAAATCAGTCTTTTTGGGGAAAAACTTTGATCGAATGCGCTATTACTTCAATTCGTACAATTTAAATTTGCCCGCATACAGACCTATTCGATCTAAAACGGACCTATTCGGCCACAAAAAAAATTTGACTTAATTTCGGTTGGTCGTTTTTATTAAGAATTTCGCCGTTTCTCAAATTCGAAATTCATCCCTTGATAAATATGGCCCTTGGTGTTTGATGAGCTAGAAAAATAATACCTTCTGTGATAGGTATATATGTACACACATGATTCTTATTAGTGGATCATCCTGCAAGAAATGTGATTAAAGGCAACTTTTTGATATACATTCAGTACACACTTTAAATATTGTTACCGGTAATATGTATTCATTTTTAAATGTAATAATAAATGTAATTGCTTTTAAAAGCAGTATAAGTCTGTTTACTTTCTCTGACTCAGGCAATGCTGCTAGCCATCTGATTAAAGCTGATTTAAAGACCTAGAGGGGAACTGACTCTTGTTATATTGTTTTAAGAGTAACAACCAGGGATCAGAAAGGGATTAACAAATACTGTTTTCAGATGCAAATATATTTATATAATCCTTTAAAAATGTGAATGAATATACACGGCATTGTAGACAGTTGCTTTCATTATGTTTGCATGCTCTCTGTAACATTTAAAATTCAGTTGAATGAATTGTAAAATTATAAGCAGTATTAAGTTATCCATTTATACTTGAAAAATACCTATTTTTATAAAAAACGTTTGGATGATGGAATCTGTTGGTATGTTTACTGTATCTTTTGAAAGGGTTTGTCCTAGCAAAATTGCCTTTACATTCAAATATGGAAGCAACAATGCTCCTTGTAAAATGCTGTATATTTATAGCCTGTTTCTTATATTCCATGGGGAAAATATGTAGTATATATGTATTAAAATGTTTATGTATATTGCTTGTCTACTTTATACAAATATATTACACTACAATCAGGTAGAAAAAAAGTCAGATGAATAAGGTACAGAACAATTACATGGCAGATAAGTAACCAACTACGTGCATATGAAATGACAAGGTATACACGGAATTCCAGCTAATGTCACAGCTTTCACAGTAACTCAGCAGTTCCCAACAGTTAAAGATGATTTAATAGAGTGTTGTTGCCAACCAGGGAAAGCTGCAGGCCTATGGTTAAAAAAGAAAAAAAAAACCCTGCACTTGTTACTCCGTAACCTTAATTATTTTAGAATTCTGGACCTGTAGAATAGTGCAAATCTTCAATGCTGTCTAATGACACTGGCCCTTGTGAAGATTTATCTTTCCTGTGTGTTAACTTTATCATGATCTCATTGTAAGCCAGGGACCCACCAAAAAAATTCAGAACACTATTTTCTTTTTTATAATTTCACTATTTGCCTATTGTCTTTACATATCCTTCCCTCCTCTTTGTTCTCATACAGAAATGGGAAAAGATCATTTTACAGGAATACAAGGCCAAATGGTAAGGTAAGCAAAAAAAAGTAATTTTTTGGATACTTCGACCATCGAATAGGATATTATGACTTCGAATTTACTTCGAATTTGATTCAAAGTTTAAAAATGACTTCAAATTAAACCAACCAAAGTGCTATGCTAGCCTATGGGGACCTTCTAAAGCATTTTTCTAAGTTTTTGGAAGTCGAAGTAAAATCGTTCGAACGAGCGATGAAATCTTTAGAATCGTTCGATTTTACTTCGACCGCAGGATACCCAAATTTGATGAAAAAAACGTTGATATTCGAAGTATTTCAATTCCATGGTCGAATTTCAAAGTATTTTTGTCTTCGAAATTCGACCCTTGATAAATCTGCCCCTATGATTGCTAATATATTATTGGCTTGTTATTCTGGGCAAACCTCTGTTGAACCATTATGACTTCATAAACTTTATACTTATATGTAAGCATAACATAGAATGTGCAAAGAGTGTGTACAAAGTCATTATGCACAATGTTATTGTTCTTCTTTTCTGTGTACCACTAGCTTAAAGGAGAACTAAACTTAACTAAAGAAGTAGGCTAAAAAATGTTGTACATTATGTTTTGGCCTTCTGTACCAGCCAAAGGCAACCACAGCCCTTTAGCAGAGAATGTCTGTGTATCCAAATATGCACCAGTAGCTCCCCATCTTCTTTTCTACATAGGGACCAACTCACAATAAACAGTACACATAGAATATAAATCTCACAAGGCTAATTAGTAATTAATACAGATAATTACTACATGGCAGCATAGAAACCAGTGCAACTAGCATCAGAATTTAATAGTCTGCTCTGTAGCATCAGTTTATATTACAGGCCAACCTAATTTTCTGCTTGATAATTTGTGACGACCCCTAAGCTTAGCTTCTCAACAGCTGCTCAGAGCCCACTGAGCATGTGAGTGTCGCAGACACTTTCCAAGATGGTGACTCCCTGTGACAAGTCCTGGATCATTGCTGCTATTGAGAAGCTGAAATTTTCGGCTGATGCAATAAGTTCAGTTTGTAAAATATGGCATTTTTAGGGTTTAGTTCTCCTTTAAAGGGAACTAAACCCAATCATAGACCTTTCCAACTGTGCCCCTAGGTCTCTAAAGAAGCTGGCATAACATTAAACATGAAAACAATTCACATATAAGAATTATACTAGCTACAAACTTCAAAACAGATGCAAGAGCATTCACAAATGAGAATGTTGCTTGTCTGCACTATGTCCGGCACCTCACATACGGAGATTCGGATGTAATTTTGATTTATATTACATTCAGTCAGACATTGGATAAACAACAGAATTGGTCAGTGAAGCTTGATGCTTTCAGTTCCAATTGCAGGAATAAAGATCAAGGAGTATCATTTACACATTTCGGGTGGTATTCTTATTGGACACGTGAAGGACTATTTATCAAAGGTCGGATTTTAGTGGTTTTAGAAGTTTTTGAAACCACTGTTGCACTTACTTTCTCTAAAACTACAAATGTCATTTATTAAAAGATCAGAGTAAGAAAAAATATGAACAGAAAATCACGTTGAACAATGTGCTAAAAAATAAGAATACCTCAAAAAGCTTTAAAAATATTCACGTTTTTCGGACAATTCCTAGAGAAAAAAATCTGAAAATCTCTGAATTGAAAAAAAAATTCAAATTTAAAACAGTCCAATAGGATCAGCGAATCTCGAATTTTTAGAGCTTTTTTAAAAGTTGGAAAACCACAATTTTTTTTGAGATTTATGGGAAAAATGTGATTGTTAGTAAATGGGAACCTTATTTTGCATTATTGTTATTTTGCGGGTGTTGAAATTGATACGCATCAAAATAATTTTGACTTTAATTTTGACATTGACTTCAATGCATTTCACAAATTTTTCGCGATTTTGCGAATTTCACGGGAAATACGCTCATTTTTCAAATGCAAATGCAAAACGGGACAAATTCGCCCATCACTAATCCTAATTTTATTAAGAAGTAGCCCAGGGATTAACACTGCTGTTTTACAATGCTGATTTTTTTGCATTGCTCTTTAGTGGATTTCCCAGGTGTTCCCATCCCAAGGAACTGCATGAAAAAAAGTGTAGCCTATTCTTTTCATTCAGTTTGTACTCGCTCCGCTGCACCGAAGCATGGAACTCAAGTGGAAATGATCCAGTTGCATTCCACCTGCGTTTTGTGCTTCCCTGTGGCAGAGTAAGGTCAAACTCATTGACATGAATAGGCTGTGTTGAAAAACCCATCTCAAGGAGCCACATGAAGACTCATTCATCTGTAAGAGCCCCTAGTTTAATTTCTACCTGGTCACTGCAAATAGTTTGTATGCTCTTATCCATGTCCATATGCATTTCTACCCACCCTCCATTAACATAGAGGCAGATTAACTAGCTCCTAATGAAGTGAACCCTAGTGTGTTTCCCGTATATATAACAGGGAATAAGATTAAAAGCTCCAGGCAGGACCATAGGGCAGAGACTGCTGTGAGTGATGAATATACTCCATAAAGCACCGTGTAAACATGTAGGCACTATATAAATAAAAGGCTAATAAAGCAGGAAACAATAATTATTTAAAGCTTAACTAGGTAGGAATAAAGAAGAGCAATGCTGAAGATGCTCCTGTTATACCACGTGCAGGTAGCATACACAAAAATGTAAATTTTCTGCACCATCTTTTTATGCAAAAAAAAGCTATTCATTAACAGGCTGTTCGCCTTAAAATTAACTTTTACTATAATGCAGAGAGATATTCTGAGACAATTTGCAATTGGTTTTCATTTTTGTATTATTTGTGGATTTTGAGTTATTTTGCTTTTTATTCAGCAGCTCTCCAGTTTGCAATTTCAGCAAGTTACCATGCAAACCTGTACTGCTTTGAATAAGAGTCTGGAATATGAACAGCAGAGGACCTGAATAGAAAGATTAGAAATAAAAAGTAGCAATAACAATACATGTGTAGCCTTACAACAGGCTGGTGACTGCAACTGAGCAATCAAATCAAGAAAAAGGATAAGTATTTTTTATCAACTGTTACTTTTGATAAAGGTTTGTATAGTTAGCTGCTTTGATTTGATTTTTGAGAGCTTTTTCAGTCTTAGTTGCTACTGTAAATAGCAAAGTTTGGTGCGCTTTTGTGTTTACAGCAAGTTTGCCAGAAGCTTCTTTACTTTGCTTTACATTTCTTTTTACTTTATATTTCCTTCAGTTCGAGGTGGGTGGGGTGCGCCTGAACAGACTGTATAAATAGAACCCCTGGGTCTCTGCGCTTAAGTGGGTTCTCTTTAAGTGGGGACTCTGTAATGGAGTTACAAACACAGGAGTTTCAAGCTAAAGGAGTTTAAATAAGGAAAAAATGTAATATAAATAACATTTTATTTTTGGTTCCTGTTTGTTGATTTGTAACTGGGATCATGAGCAGGCCCGGATTGGCAATCTGGGGGTTCTGGCAAATGCCAGAGGGGTAGCTGTAAGGTCCTATAGACAATCGCTGGTCCAATCATTTTCTGATTGGACCAGTATTGTCAGTGGTGTACCGAAGGGGTCTGTACTTGCTTCTTTGCTTTTCAACTTTTTTATTAATAAACTGAAGGTGGGCTTTGAAAGTAATGTTTCTATCTTTGTTGATGATACTAAATTGTGCAGAACTATAAGTTCCATGCAGGATGTTGCCACTTGCAGAGTGATTTCCCTAGATTACAAAACTGGGCAGCAAACTAGAAAAAGAGGTTCCATGTTGATACATGTAAGTTTGTGCACTTTGGCAGAATTAATATAAATGCAAGTTATACACTAATGCCAGAGTGTTTGGGATTTCCTTAAATGAGAAGGATCTAGGGGGTCTATTAAAGATAACAAGCTGTCTTATTCCAGGCAGTGTCATTCTACTAAAGCAAATAAACTGCTGTTTTGCATAAAAAACAGCATCAAGGGATGAAAACATAATTTTGCCTCTTTATAGGTCCCTGGTAAGGACTCACCTTGAGTATGTTGTGCAGTTTGGGGCTTCGGTCCTTAAAAAGGATATACTGTAAATGAGCTTAGAATGCAGAGACGTGCAACTAAACTGGTTAAGGGGATGGAATATTTAACTATGAGGGTAGATGGTCATGGTCAGGGTTATTTTCTCTGGCTTGCGAGGGGACATGATTACTCTTTATAAGTACATTTGCGGGTATTATAGACTGAAATCTATTTTTCCATAAAATCAGACCAGAAACCATCACTAGAGGAAAATAACTTTCATTTGAAGCAACGTAGGGGGTTCTTCACAGTGAGGACAATGAGGTTGTGGAATGCACTGCCGGGTGATGTTGTGAGGGATGATTTTGTTAACACCTTTAAGAGGGGCTTGGTTGATTTCTTGGACAAGCATAATATCCAAGGCTTTAGTGATACTGAAATCTACATTTAATATAGATATTAGTATATATAGTTTCAGTGGGTGTGTGAAGGTACAGTATGTGCATTGGGTTTCATTTGGAGGGGTTGAACTTGATGTACTTTGGTCTTTCCGCAACCTTATTTCACTATGAAGCTAGATGGGGTCAGTGACACATTTGAAGGCTGGAAATAGACATATAAGGAAGGCAAATAATTAAAAAAACTAAATAAATAAGCAATGAAGACCAATTGAAAAACTGCTTAGAATTAGCAATTCTATAACATAGTAAATGTTAACTTAAAAGTGAACCACCCCATTCATTTTTTTTAAACTGGGCGAGATTTCTCCTTTTCTACAGAACCTTAAGAATTATTCAAAAAAATCATCCTAAAACATGTTTCTGGGCAGCAGGAATGACCAATAATTACAAAGCGCTGCAATCCCTATAAGATACATAGCCATTAATAATTTACGCAAGGCTTTCAAAACTGACAAATTGTGTATGCATAAATATAACTAACTATTATAAGTCTAAGTTACAGAGTATAAAGAATAATATTCTTGCAATGCGATATCCTTATAAATGGTGCTGTGTGCCTATAAAGTAGGGGTTAAAACACTATAGGGTGCATTATTAACAAAATAAGAGTACATTATACTAGAAGGTCCCCGTAGAGATGTTACAAAATGAAACAAATTGTTTAATGATCAAAGCAAGGAAATTCCTCACTAAGCCTAAATTGTATTCACTCCACATAGCACAGCTGCCGTGCAGCCTGAAAGTAAAAATATCTCAGTGGTATTGAAAAGCACTCATTCCAGGCAAAAAACAAGCACTCTAATCATGAAATACACATTATGGAAGTGCCGCAGTATATCTGTTTTACATTTCATGGCTATGTTCAAGGAATAGCATGGCAACAGAAACATATTTTATGCATTCCCGGCTCTAAAACTAAATGTTTTTTATGGAAAGGCTGAAATTATTCATACAGAAAACATTTACAAAGATGCCTTATTTCTCAGCACAGTTAAATCATATGAATAGCAATTTATGTTAAAATAGATAGCAAGATTAAGTATAAAGTTTATGTGAAGTATATAGGTTTTTGTAGGCTTGAGAATTACATATTTTTAGGTCTGGCAAATGACATCAAGGCCATGATTATAAATTAATGCAAAGTTACAGTACAAGACTTTGTAATTCATTTTGATTGTTAAGTGCACACTGCAGCTGACCCAGATTCATTTGTAAAATATGCATAAAGATCTAGCACCCTTTGAAGGGGATGTAAAACCTCCATAAAACACGCTTCATTGTATCCTCAGTTCTCCATCAAACTTAAAGGAGACATACACTCCTCCTGCTCTACAACTCTTTCTCTAGCATATTTGCACTGGTTAAAACACAATGGGCAGTGTAGTTCAGAAACCACAGGGATGTGTTTTGATACAAACCTGCAGAATATATTTTTTTGTTCAAGCTCTCCAGAGCTAAAGGCCCAAATTATTCAAAAGGATCATCCAGTGGTTTCTGGGGCCAGTGGAATCACCCAAATAGGATTTCCAGTTGAAGCCTTGAAATTGGCAATAATAGGATAATAATTCAAAATCAAAAAGTTGCCTAGAATAGGTCTATCTAAAACATAACGTTCTCCTTTAATTGAATAACTGGCCCTCAAGATCTTGGAAAGAATTTATTTAGCAATAATATTGCATTAAATATTGATCCCTTATGTTGCTAGACTATGATTCCCACCATGTGAAACCATCAATAATAGGCTGGAGAATGCTGGGGTTCTATAACTAGCTACTGTATGTTCAAGTGCAGCTACACTGCTGTGTAATGTTCATGTTTTAAGGACTTACAAGCACAAATGCAGTGTGCAAAGTGCAATGGCATATCAAAATCTTCAGTGTTTGGACATTTCAGAATGTTTCTATATTTATTTCCTGCAGTCAGCATAAAAAATGATGTCCAATTCTTTAGGTGCAAGTTAATTGTATTCATTGATGCAGATCACTGTTGAAACCCTGAAGCTCCACCTCCAAGGGCAATTTGCAAGTGGGGGGGCAGAAGTAGTGGTGTTAAAGTGCAAAGACCAGCTCTAGAAACAAGTACAACAACTGCACTAAAATATGTTCGACTGGGGTGTTAAATGACCCAAATAAAAATTTCTATATTGACCTTTTTGCACCCCAAGGTCTTAAACTGATGCAAGATGATCCTCCATTAAAACTCCTGCCAGTTTGCACTTGACTCTTTCTTTAAGGTTTCATGCAAACAATTGAGCATCTTTTTCATGTTCTGAGCACTTAAACAGCTCTGCACTTCTGGTGTTTTGATGCAGTGTAATATTAGTAAATAATTACAATATGTTAGATAACTGAATTTTCACTTAAGGAAATCATTTTTAATAGGAGTATCCTCTTTTAGAATGCCTACTTTATAAATGCAGGGGCAAACCAAAAGAGATTTATGGAAGGTTTATATCCCCTTTAGTGCCTCTGGCGACAAATATAGTATATCAATGAAATGAGAGTCTAACAGGTGCAAAGGAACAGAATTTGCACTGTAGGGGCCAGTCTGGTCCACCAAATCCTGGACAATATCCCAACATGGATATGATTTCAATCCTGTGTTGATAGGATTGTAATCTGGAAGTATTGTGGAACTACAGTGTTTACCTCCCCTTTAAAGTCTCTTTTACCCAGGACACCAGTGTTGCTGCTGTGCCATAAAAGTTACATCTATTGCTTTTTATGATATTTCTGTGTGATATTTAATATAAATCTACAAATGTCTGACTGTAGTGGATTAAAGTAAATCTTTATAAAAGTGTGTTTCCTGCTGAAAGCAAAGCTATTTTTTTTTCCCCTAGACTGTGCAGAACTTAATTTGCAGTAACAAGTACATGTATTCCTTTTGCAGAGCACAAGGTCAAAAAACAGGTAGCAGAAACATCTAAAAGGAAAGAAATCCTACTTGCAAATGCATTCAGTTGCATGGAAAACGAATGTGTCATTAAACCAATTTCTCTAACAGATAGTTGTTTTAAACAAAATGCAAGATTTCCTATGGAAAAGATCCTCATCCTTTTCAGTGTCAAACGCCTTAGCTAGATTTGAAAACACTGCACCAGTTGTAAATCCTCAGTCTTTCGTAATGGCTGTGTCATCTACCAGTTTTATTAGAGCTATTTCAGTGGAATGAGCTTTTCTAATGCCAAATTGGAAGAGTGTCGTGCTCCATAAAGTTTGTCGTTTGTTCGTGCACATTTTTTTACCAGTTCAGCTATTACTGATCGAGCAGGAATTAGATTAGTCAAATGTTTTCAATTCATTTTAAACCATGTTTGAATACTAGGGAACCTTTAAACACTTCCGAAAGGATGTGATGAGTTGAGGGACAGGTTCATTATAGCTGTGAAAATATTCTGCTGGCGATATATATTCTCTATCATCTTTGATCAGATTTGGTAGATTTTTTTTTTTGTTCTGCTTCCACATTCTAGATTTCGATTCAGTGAGTTGTATCAGCAGCTTTCATACATTGTGACTGATATAGGGAACTGTTTAAATAAGGTGCATTTCATTTTGTGGCTGAATAATTGGGGGTTTTTTTTGTTTCATGTTTGTTTCACATAGCGAATAAATGATCTAGCATAAAAGTCAACCTTAATGCGTATAGTTACTGTTAAAGAGACGCTGACATATATCTTTTAGGACTTCGCTGTGCTACATTCCACATGTAAATGTAGTTTGAGCAGCAGCTACCACATTATATATATTGTAAGGTCTTTGTGAAAAAATCATGGCAGAACCATCAGTTCTAAAAATTGTTGACTAGATAGTGCCTGACATCACGGCTCTTTATTTCTTCATTATGTGGCTATGACATTGGGTTAAATCATTTAGAGAACTGTTAGCACAGGAAACCTGGCTTTCAAATTAGCCCTGTTTAGTTTCATACTGTAATGGCCTAAGGCATTAAAAGGTTTTTGGGTTTATGTAATGAAAGGTGCTAAGTTTGCACAGGTGCAGTAGCCCATATATTTCCAAACTACAAGAAGCTTGAATCTTTGGAGTATAGGATAAGTTTACCGCTTTCCATGGTGGGTCCGGGTGCTCATGTCCCAGACCTTCAACAAGGGGGAGTACGTCACAGAAATTCAATTGTAGGCAGGCACTAATCCAGAACACCATAAAGTATCCAGGAGCTTAAAGTTTAAATAATACAAAAAGTTTTTATTTTACATTATGTAAAAAATGAAACAGCCTGTTTTCTGTACAAAAAAAAAATTCCGTACAGTTACTCATAGCAAGCAATGAACAGGTAGCTATAGGTTACTGCACCAGGGCAAATTTAGTGCCTTTTATTGTATATATTAAGGATTGTTGCTAACTCTGAAGCCATAAACAACACTATACTTGCCATAATGAAGTTAATTCTAAACAGAAAAAAGTGCATGGTAATCTGTTTGACAATGAAATGGCTGATGAAGCACTAGTGGGAATCAATTATCAAAGGAGAATTCTCCATTGAGAGAGCATGATAATACTGCTACTTGTACCACTGTTATCATTAGATTAACATGCCATTACTAACCACAAAAGTAAGTTTTTAGAATGTAAGTATGTCAATGTTTTTGTAAATATTCATTACTTTACATTGTTCTGGTACAGTTTTTATGGACAAGCACATTAACCTTTTGCTAATAGAATAAAATGAAAGGTGAAAATGAATAACAATATTAATGTTCAGGGAAAAAATGGAAAAGGTACATAAGAACACTGATAAATTGACAAACAGGAAACTAAAGTAATTTATTATGTATTTTGAACCATTAAGAGCTTGACAAGGTATAATGGATTGGGCCTGCCAATATCCATCTAGTAATAAATGCATTAATGGTTTGGTTAAAGCAATAAATGCACATTTGTTTTGTTTTTTTACAGATGACATTTTATATTATAGAAGTCATGTTACTGCTTCACTGTATTATAGTATAAAATAATATTGACTCTGCTTGTTATTCCACAACACCCTGTGAACAGAAAACATTAATATATTATTAACAGTAATATTACGGTTAAAAAACCAAGGGGCACATTTACTAAGCTCGAGTGAAGGATTAGAAGGAAAAATACTTAGAATTTCGAAGTATTTTTTTGGCTACTTCGACCATCACTTGGCTACTTCGACCTTTGACTACGACTTCGAATCGAACGATTCAAACTAAAAATCGTTTGACTATTCAACCATTCGATAGTCGAAGTACTGTCTCTTTAAAAAAAACTTCGACCACCTACTTCGCCACCTAAAACCTACCGAGCACCAATGTTAGCCTTTGGGGAAGTTCCCCATAGGCTTTCTAGGCAATTTATAATTGAAAATTGTTCGATCAATGGATTAAAATTCGATCGTTTGATCAAAGGAATTGCGGTAAATCCTTCGACTTAGATATTCGAAGTCGAAGGATTTAACTTCGATGGTCGAATAGCGAGGGTTAATTAACCCTCGCTATTCGACCCATAGTAAATGTGCCCCTAACACTTGCTTATAGAGTCCTCGAACATTTAGGGGCCGCTGCATCAAGGGTCGAATATCGAGGGTTAATTAACCCTCGATATTCGACTGGGAATGAAATATTCGAAGTCGAAGGATTTTGCGCAAATAGTTCGATCGAACGATGGAAGCAATAATCCTTCGATCGACCGATTATATCCTTCGAATCGAAAGATTCGAAGGATTTTAATCCAATGATCGAAGGATTATCCTTCGACCAAAAAAACTTAGCCAAGCCTGTGGGGACCGAACATCGGGTTCGGTAGCTTTTAGGTGGCGAACTAGGTGGTCGAAGTTTTTTCTTAAAGAGACAGTACTTTGACTATCGAATGGTACAGAAAGAGGCAGGGATGGCAACCTGGTTCTGGTCCCTGGTGCATCTTGGCTATGCCAGCCCTGGCCCCTTGCCATGCTCCCTGCTCCACTGCTTTGGACACATATCAGAATACTTCAAATGATAATTGTAATGGAGCAGGTAAGACCTTTTACTCCAAGTGAGGGAGGTTAATCACCACTTGAAGGTCCAGGGTGTACTTTGAAGGTCATACCTTTAGACAACACCCCTAAAGATGGCCATAGACGGTCAGAAAATCGTTTGAATCCTCAATTCATACAATCAGATCTTTGCTTGTGTGGAGAGTCCCGACATTTTTCATCCGGTGGAGATCGGTTGTTTGGTCGATCGGACAGGTTAAAAGACTTCTGTCGGCTGCCGATAATATCTCTGCGTTTATTGCTGATCGAACGATTTTCAGTGGGAGTCACTAGCTTTGGTCGGACATAACTTTCGTACGATTGCTGTCAGGGGCAGAACATCAGCTGATCTGTTCTTTTGTACTTTATTTGATCGGAATGGTTAGTGGCAGGTCTGGAGATGGGAAAGTCCAATCTTTGCGTCTATGGCCAGCTTTATCTAATGAAATGAGAGCACCTAACTGACCTTCAAGTAGTTCTTTTAGGTGTATTAAGGAAAGCAAGTCTCTATTCTCCCCAATATTCACACACATTAACTGGTTTTCAGGCTGAGCCTCCAACCACTGTTACCCAGACCCACAGTTTGAGAATCACAGCTGATGTGCAGTAAAACAAAAATACTTGCTAAACCCAGCATCACCACAACAGTTGTTACAACTGTCCCAATGCACCCTCTAGATATCTAGATGCAAATATGTTCACAAGTGGGAGCCCTGCTTATCTGCTCATCTTGCTCATAATTTGTTATATTGAGAAATAACTCTGCAAAATGGAAAGATGACCAAACAACAGTGTTTAGATCTCCTTCAATTCTACTAGATATATATGGGAGTCTGCAGGGTCACAACTGCATTTAACAACATCCAATCAATAGCATAACTGTTTTTAATTGAAATCAGAAGGTTTGCTATTACTGTAAGCTGCTGATGTAACTAGCCTCATAAGACACAAAATGAGAGAGAAAGAGAATAACATTATAGTAACATAAATATATTCTCAATCATCTTTACCTCCTCATATATTGGATATATTTGCATCTCATTTTAACGCTCATTTGTGCTATCTTCTGCATGTGTTTTTTATTTTATAACTAGCATCAAGAGTTACAATAATAGTCAGATGCAAAAAAACACTAATAAACTCTGACAAAATGGTATATGTGTAGTATAATTTGCTTTATTCTTTCCATCACACTTTTAGTGTCATTATCCTCACAGCTTGCAAAAGGCAATCTTTCTGAAATGAAGGAATAATTAGAGATTCTTAAGGGTAAGCTTGTGTTCCTTAAAGAAAATATAAACCCATAAAATCTACCCACTGCACCCCCTACCTTTCTAAAATAGGTGGGCCAAGTTTAGTTACAGATTCAACAGTGATAATACCAGTTACAATCTCTTCATCCTTGATTTTCCTGTTGTATAATATGGGGGAGTTCACTCCCATTATGGAGGAGATTACTGCATAATTTTGGCTCCCAATATTACACTGGAATTAAACATCAAATGGGAGAACATATGACTCTTTAGGGTTTTCTGTCCCAGATTTAGGCAGATAAAGTGGAACTATAATTGAAGGCATTTGTTGGGTCATTAAAAGCTGGAGCACTGTTGCTTTGAGATTAAATCCCTGGTGTTACTGGACTATTGTTCCCAGGTGTTTTAAATGGAATGTAAACTTCAGTTTGCTAACAATTAGTGGAATTGTACGTTTCAAGAATGTGTGTGAGATGTGTGTGATGTCGGATAGATCTGACATTGCAGAAATGCAACCAGGGACATCTGAATTCTGAGCCCAGCAGCTAAAGATGGCATTGGCAAAGTGCTGGCCCTAATTTACAGTTGGAAGGGGAAGCTGTTTCCCTATCCTGGGTTAAAGTATTCGTCCAGTAGATCAGTAAATGGCCAGTAGATTGTTCTAGTCTTTAAAAGGGGAAGCCAATGTGTGCTTTGTCTCTTCTTGAATTTTACCTGTGCAAGGTACTGTAGCTGAAAGGTCAGAGTTTAGACAGAGGTAGACCCAGTAGGTGTATACAGTTTGACCACAACAAAACCACAACTAAACTTACAAAGTGTTAAGATATTATCCTAGGTGGAGGGGACATCGGACAATTTCAAAAATTTTCTAAAAATCCAAATTGTCCAATAGGATCAATCCAGTTTCAATTGACTTCTATAGGACCTTGACAACTTTTTGTTTTGTATTAGTGGTTTTCGTGTTTTTTACACCTAATAAATCTTCAATTTTTAAACCTTTTTAAAAAAAATGGAAAACGACAAATTTTTTGAGATTTGTGGAAAAAAATAGAAATTTGTTTGTTAGTAAATGGGCCCCCTAGTGTAAGTGTAAGACTCAGGGACTACTAAAGTTCCACTTGAAGGGCCTGATACTCGGAACTGGATACTTCCAAGCTAACTCAATCTACTTTGATTCAAGGAGAACTAAAGCTTAACTAAAGAAGTAGCTAGAAATGTTGTACATTATGTTTTGGGCTTCTGTACCAGCCCAAGGCAACCACAGCCCTTTAGCAGTAAAGATCTGTGTCTCTGAAGATGCCCCAGTAGCTCCCCATCTTCTTTTCTGCTGATTCACTGCACATGGTCTGTGCTGCTGTTAGGTACTGAGATTAAGGACTGACTCAAAATATACAGTACACATAGAATATAAATGTCACAATATACGGCTGATTGGTTATAATTACAGATAACTGCTACATGGCAGGACATGAACCAGTGTGACTAACATGAGAATTTAACAATCAGCCCTGTAGCATCAGCTTATATTACAGACACACCTCATTTTGTGCTTGATAATTTGAGACAACCCTTAAGCTTAGCTTCTCAACAGCTGCTCAGAGCCCACTGACCACATGAGTGTCGCAGACACTTTCCAAGATGGTGACCCCCTGTGAAAAGTTTGAAGTTCTGGATAGTAATGAGCGAATTTATTCGGCAGGTGCGAATTAGTGACAAATTTCCGCATTTCGTTGCATATCGGCGAATAAATTTGTGAAATTGCCACGAAAATTCACGGCACCCTTTGACTTAAATGCATGTCACAATTGTAGCCGGCATCAGAATTGTCAACGTTGTCAGAATTTTTGCCAGCGTCGGAATTGTCGCTGGTGTAGAAATAATTTTGATGTCTGCGTCAAAATTCGCATTTCGCGGATTTCGATGGAAAATCGCAAATTTTTTGGCAAATCGAAACGGGAGAAATTCGCCTATCACTGCTTCTGGATCATTATTGCTGAAACTTTAGGCTGGTGCAATAACTTCAGTATAAAATATGGCATGTTTAGCCTTGTTCTCCATTAATGAGCCTTGATGGGTAAAGCAATGGATGTGTTCTTTTAAATGAGTAAATACTGAATATTTTTGCTGTGTACTTTCCTCCTGGAAGTTGAGCTGAATTCCTGTAAAATAACTGTTTTCTGAGTGTAAAAGGTTGTTCTTGCATCAACAGACCATGGAAATAATATATAAAATCCCAGTCCCAAAAGGTGGAGAATTTTTGTTGCAGCTATATCATTTTGTACAGGAGTGTATATATACTCGTATAATCTTTTATAATATAATGTGAAAAATTTGTGCATTGACTTTATCTCAGAATGCCTATATGAGTGTGAATGTTAATGTGTAATGTTAAAAGTAATTGTTCTCTGCTTTTTAAATGGTCATCACTATACCCACTCTTACTATATAATTAAATGTGGATGGTACTGTGTTGACAAGATAAACTGTGTTATAACATATATGAATTGATATATCTGCAAATCAGTTGCAAGCTCTGTTGTGGAGTGTTCCAATCCCAGTGAGCCGGCTTTCATACCTACTGTAAATGTTACTCTACGTTGTTGGCATTAGTTGATCCTCTGCAGATCAGTTTCACAGTCAATCAAAAGCTCTGTGAGGCAGTACTCTTAAATTACAAGCATAGCGTGTGTCAGTAAATCTATGTATGGCGAGAACTAAGGGTACATTTCCCAGCTGAACACTAACTTTGTCAGTCTCCATCTCTGTTGCATTTCCTTAGAAGAAAATGACAAAATAAAGAAAGGAGATGATTTGGCCCTCAAGCAAGATGACCTAGGTTTGGCTTTGCCTATATATAACTCTGGACTTTATCCTTAGAAAATACTGAATAAGCACCTGTCTTCTATTTTTTTCAGCATGGATAGTGAAGCTGATAACCTCACACTCCTGAATGCCTGCCA
This sequence comes from Xenopus laevis, assembly GCF_017654675.1. NCBI lineage: Eukaryota > Metazoa > Chordata > Amphibia > Anura > Pipidae > Xenopus > Xenopus laevis. The sequence continues at coordinate 84,777,547 of NC_054379.1, forward strand.
TGTTTATAACAATGTTTGACACACTGTAAATTACCGCTAGACTTAATGTGATATTTTGGGCACGTTTTACCTAGTGTGTTCGTTTCTTTTGCAATCTCTCAGCTCAGCAGGATTGTTGGTACTTACTCAAGAAAACTGTCAATCAAAGCAGAGGAGTGCTGTTGCACAGAAGGTGACTAATGAGGGGTATCCTGTGAAAACAGAATATAATCTTGAGAGATGTGCTGAAGAAATTATTTGGTATGAGTGAAAGCTGACTTGTATTACAAGGAATTGTGCTCGAAGGTTACAGAGGTGAGAAAAAGAAGGTTTAATGGTTTGAGCGTGACGGTGGAATGGCAAATGCAATAGAGTGCCAGGAAGGACTGAGATTGACGGAAAAGCACAAAATAATTTTATTATAAATTACATTTTGTGCTGGATTAAATGCTTTCATCTACTCGTCCAATGCCCAAACTCTTGCTGCTATTTTAAGGTTAACAGATCATGTATAACATCTGTGACAGATTTAAGGGCTTCACTGAACTGCATTGCGTTTAATTTAGTTTGCAATGCGCGCAGTCCAGCAAATTGCATTTTTTAGAAGCACCTCTGATTTTACAAATGATCTATTTGCCCTATATTTCTGGCAATCAGGTATGTTGGTTTTGACTTGGAACTGAATTGGACTCCCATATTGTTTTCCTAATAGTGACCTTGTATAGAATATTAGCTTACCCCACTGAAATCTTTGGTCAGTCCTTGTCTCACCTCTGGTGCTTACTTGCCAATTTGTTAAAGACATGGCCTGTTTTACTATAAACCCTACCTGTATTGCTGTTTCTCCTCCGTTGTAGGGATTTCCCAAGCTTAGCTAAAAAGCTTTGTTTGCACTTGTTAGTTATTTAGTAGTTATTGTTAAACAGGCAAATAAAAAATATGTTTCCTCACACCATACAGTATATTTCCAATACACTCAAAGCAGAAAGACTGTTCAACAGAAATTGCACACAGTGAGCTAAGAGCATAGGATCAAAGCATTGTAGCAAGGTTCTAATGTCTTAGCTGACATGTAGGGGGTTATTTACTAAACCCAGAATGCAAAAATCACGAAAATTTTGTGATTTTTTTCTTATAAAATCAGACTTTTAAAAAATCAAGATTTTTTCAGAATTTATTAAACCCTGAGGATGGAAAAGTCAGAATCTTAAAAACTGCCACCTCAGACCTGTCCAGGTTGCATATAAGTCAATGGGAGAAGTCCCAATGTTTTTTTGATGTGTTCTGGGTTTCATGCAATACCCTGACTTTTTGGGAATTTTCAGGTGAAAATTAAAAAAAAACATGAAATTTGTGGAAATCAGATGAAAAAAAATCTAAAAAATCGTGAAAATATGATTTTTTTTTTCCCGAAAACCAAATTTGTAGCAGAAAATATTGAGATAAATTCAGACTTTGATAAATAAACCCCCTATGACAATTCAGTGACTAGAGCTAGTAAGCTATAAGGAACATACACTAAACGTTTTCTTATTGGTTTTATAAAATTGCTTTTAGAAGCTCCAAACATACGTTGAAGGGCTAAAGTGCAAAAAAAAAAAACTAGTTTCTGGAAATAAAGGAAAAAGAATTTATCTTGAACTTTACCTTAATAGGCAGAAATTTTAAAACTTGGCAAAAAAAAACAGTTTTTTACAAATTCCCTTAGGAATGATTTATTGAATGTTATAAAATTTAAAGGTGGCCATACACACGCAGATTCAAGCTGCCAATTCAGCCCTTTCAAATAGATTCAGCAAATCTGTCCATGCATGGGAAACTCTGACAGGCCTTTCTGCCTCATATCAGGCTGAAAATCAGATTAGCCCCATATTGCCCAATATCAGTGAAAGACTCCTTCATTTGGTGTACCTTGCCAAATGTATGGACTTTATAATGTAGTGCCAGCTTAATGCAAAGAGAAAATCTACTACTCATTGCCTAGCATGACTTACATACTGTAGGCCTAATATTTTAACCCAGTCTACTAAATATAATCTCCTTTTTATGTATGTATAACTGTATTTTTAAATTACTACATGTATACACAGTGCTGTACAGAGTCCAAATGTTATGTACCGTGTGCTAAAAGGCACAGTAGGAAGGAAGACCCCACCCTTTAGAGCTTACAATCTAAATGGGTAGATAATATACAGACAAAATATGTTCTAATTCTTCAGAAGGAAGGATTTTGACTTTCTCTTTTGAAGTGATTTAGAGCGTGTTCCCTGCAGAGAAACACAGACATGGAATCCAGAAATAAGGAGCCACAAGATAGAAAGGTTTAGACGAGAGATTGCAATGGGAGTGTATGGTGTGAAAAGACAGTGGCTCTGAGAGGAGCAGAGGAGTCGACCAAGGAACACACAAGGAAACAAGCGAATAAATATATTTGTTACTTTTGTGTGATTCAATACCAATTGAGCTGTTGGTCACACATTACATGTGAAACTGCTCTAAAGAAATGCCACTTTCTCCGTTATAATTATTTTGTTCTTTTAGTTGAACAATATGCCCTTGAATTATTATTAATAACTTGTCTAATAAAATATCTAAATAAAGAAAATAAGTTGTCATACTGTATATATTTTTAAAGACATACTTAATAAAACAGTTTCATACTGAAGATTTAATTTTTTTATATACTTTTTACCTCAACCCAATATTTTTCCTGAGGCGACACCAGGAAGCACATAAGTCTGACAGAGTAAATGACTCGGTAACTAAAAATCCCAGCTGCTGTAAGGAACATGCAGCATGAGTCATTTAGTTATACCTTAGCTAAAGAAACTGGTTAAAAATAAATTTAATCTGGAATTGTTTTATCAAATATACTGATTGTAAAGCAATTTTGTTTGTTTGTGTATACAGGTATGGGATCCATTATCGGGAAACCCGTTATCCTGAAAGCTATGAATTATGGGATGACCATCTCCCATAGACTCCATTTTATCCAATTAATCCAAATTTTAAAAAACAATTTCCTTTTTCTCTGTAATAATAAAACAGTAGCTTGTACTTGATCCAAATCAAGATATAATTAATCTGTATTAAGAGCAAAACCAGCCTATTGGATTTATTTAATGTTTAAATTATTTTGTAGAGTTAAGGTATGAAGATCCAAATTACAGAAAGATCTGTAATGCCGAAAACACCAGGTCCTGAGCATTCTGTATAACAGGTCCCATACCAGTATCGACATGAGTGTAAAAAAAAATCAGCAGAAAAAAAGGAGAAAATCCCAAATGGTAAGTCTGACTTTCTGGCAAGATTTTACAGCAGTAAACTATAATATTCAGTGTTTGACACCGCAGTAAAGGTGAGAACGTGAATAAAGGCTGAGTCATTCGGGTGCAGATATAGTTGTCAGGAAGACAAAGGTTAGCCAAAGAAGTTGCAGTTTCAGTCAGAGAATTTATTATTAGCATTGCATTTATAGAGAAAAAATTTTGACTGAACTTGGCACTTGCAGTAGCCAGATTTAACTGATAATAAAGTAAGGTACGTACTGTATGTCTACTGCTGATGTCTGATAATAATGTAAGCAAGCTCCATAATGACATAGTTACATAGTTAAATTGGGTTGAAAAAAGACAAAGTCCATCAAGTTCAACCCCTCCAAATGGAATCCCAGTATCCATATACACACCCCTCCCTACTTTCACAAAAATTCTATATACCCATACCTATACTAACTATAGAGTTTAGTATCACAATAGCCTTTGATATTATGTCTGTCCAAAAAATCATCCAAGCCATTCTTAAAGGCATTAACTGAATCAGCCATCACAACATCACCCGGCAGTGCATTCCACAACCTCACTGTCCTGACTGTGAAGAACCCTCTACGTTGCTTCAAATGAAAGTTCTTTTCTTCTAGTCTAAAGGGGTGGCCTCTGGTACGGTGATCCACTTTATGGGTAAAAAGGTCCCCTGCTATTTGTCTATAATGTCCTCTAATGTTCTTGTAAAGTGTAATCATGTCCCCTCGCAAGCGCCTTTTTTCCAGAGAAAACAACCCCAACCTTGACAGTCTACCCTCATAATTTAAGTCTTCCATCCCTCTAACCAATTTAGTTGCAAGTCTCTGCACTCTCTCCAGCTCATTTATATCCCTCTTAAGGACTGGAGTCCAAAACTGCACTGCATACTCCAGATGAGGCCTTACCAGGGACCTATAAAGAGGCATAATTATGTTTTCATCCCTTGAGTTAATGCCCTTTTTTATGCAAGACAGAACTTTATTTGCTTTAGTAGCCACAGAATGACACTGCCCAGAATTAGACAACGTGTTATCTACAAAGACCCCTAGATCCTTCTCATTTAAGGAAACTCCCAACACACTGCCATTTAGTGTATAACTTGCATTTATATTATTTTTGCCAAAGTGCATAACCTTGCATTTATCAACATTGAACCTCATTTTCCAGTTTGCTGCCCAGTTTCCCAACTTAGACAAATCACTCTGCAAAGTGGCAGCATCCTGCATGGAACCTATAGTTCCGCACAATTTAGTTTCATCTGCAAAAATAGAAACAGTACTTTCAATGCCCACCTCCAGGTCATTAATAAACAAGTTTAAAAGCAAGGGACCTAGTACAGAGCCCTGCGGTACTCCACTAACAACTTTGTTGATCTATGTGAAAATCTCACAATAAGTATCACCAATCATCAGCCTTTGTGATAATAAGCAATATCAATACTTAATACATAAAATAGATGTATACTTTCATTATGTATTTATATTTCCATATTATATAGGCTTATAAATGATGTAATAATTATAATGATGATTTATTATAATATGATATAAACAATATGTTAGAATTATATAATATCTTAACACTCACACTATTACATTTTCAATTTACATTAGTATGTTTTTATTTGGCAAATTATGTTGTGGATTGCTAAATTCCATGCCTTTTGTTACTTACACAGACAGGCCACTTATTTTAAGAGCCAAGCAAATATATGAAAGATTACAAAGGCTCAGCAATCCAGGTATATTTTCCTTCCTCTAGCAAAATAACATTTTTGCAGAAGCTGAAGGAGATCTGCCAATGGTTCTGTGCTATTTTGAGCATTGATTATAAAATGTAATTTTGTATGTTGGCACTGAGTACTAGACAGATAAGTTCCTTCTGCACTTCCAATACCCTCAACAATCTGAGTAACCTTTGCACTTGCGGCTCGCCAGACAACGATAGAACTTATTTTGTGAATTAAAAATAACTAGAAAGTTTGATTAAAAAACTTAAGTGAGTAAAAGCCGCAGCGTTTCTATAGAAGCCCTTGACAGTCACTGAAGGTTTTGATGGGTTTGCATGTAACCAATATTTTTATGTGTTTGGGGGAATCTGTCTTTTTGGGGTATTCCCTTCGATTTAGTGAATAATCACTTCCAACATGCCATTAATTAAAACAACAAATGTATCAATTTCCCCAGTTACATGTTATCTCTAAATCTTCCATAATAAATGTTACTGCAAAAGACTCAGGTACTGTAGTACAGTTAGGGGATCAATTATGATGGACCTAAGGTTTTCAGTGAGAGGTTTTTATGCAATTTATATCCCCATATATCCCCTGCACACGTGATGCCAGTAGGGAAAAGAACATGACAAGTGCAATGCATTGTGGGTTATGTAGTTCCTGCATGCTGTCTGTAAACTGTGGAGAAGTTGTTACAATTTGTAACATCAGTGTTTAGTCCCTCCTTCCCTGCCAGGATTTTAAATGATGCAGAAAGAGAAGAATTGTTAAGCAGTTGGAATTCAGCATATAAAAATGGTATTTGCTCATAATTTTTAAAGCAACAAACGACAATGATAGGTAATGTATATTATGGGTTTTTGTGTTGTGTGGGGCTCTTCAACAAATTATGGTTCAGAAGCTGGAGTTCCGCTTTAATCAACAGTTTACAACCATTTGTCATGTGGGTAGATGGCAATAATAACTTAGTAACATAGAAAGTAAGGTTGAAAAAAGACACATGTCCATCAAGTTCAACCTTTTTGTTTGTTTTTTTTTATCTGCCTAACTGCTAGTTGATCCAGAGGAAGGCAAATCTGAAGCCTCTCCAATTTCCAATTAGGGAAAAATTCCATCCTGACTACAAAATGGCAATCGGACTAGTCCCTGGATCAACTTGTACTATGAGCTATCTCCCATAACGCTGTATTCCCTCACTTGCTAAAAAAGCCATCCAACCCCTTCTTAAAGCTATCTAATGTATCAGCCTGTACAACTGATTCAGGGAGAGAATTCCACATCTTCATAGCTTTCACTTTAAAAAGCCCCTTCCGAATATTTAGGCGGAACTTCTTTTCTTCTAATCAGAATGAGTGACCTCGTGTCAGCTGGAAAGACCTACTGGTAAATAAAGCATTAGAGAGATTATTATATGATCCCCTTATATATTTATACAGAGTTATCATATAACCCCTTAAGCGCCTCTTCTCCAGCGTGAACATCCCCAATTTGGCCAGTCTTTCCTCATAGCTAAGATTTTAAATACCTTCTACCCACTTAGTTGCCCTTCTCTGTACCCTCTCTAATACAATAATGTCCTGTTTGAGTGATGGAGACCAAAACTATACAGCATATTCTAGATGGGGCCTTACAAGTGACTCGTGACCCGTGACTCTATGCCCCTTTTAATACAGCTCAAGACCTTATTTGCCCTTGATGCTGCTGACTGGCATTGCTTGCTACAGCCAAGTTTATCATCTACAAGGACTTCAAGGTCCTTTTCCATGTTGGATTTGCCTAGTGCAGTCCCATTAAGGGTATAAGTGGCTTGGATATTTTTACATCCCAGGTGAATGACTTTACATTTATCAACATTGAATCTCATTTGCCACTTAGCTGCCCAGATTGCCAGTTTGTCAAGATCCTGTTGCAAGGATGCCACATCCTGGATGGAATTAATTGGGCTGAATAGTTTTTGTGTCATCTGCAAACACTGATTCATAACTTACAATACCCTCCCCTAAGTCATTAAAGAACAAGTTAAATAAAAGTGGACCCAATACCGAGCCCTGAGGGACCCCACTAAGAACCTTACTCCAAGTAGAGAATGTCCCATTAACAACCACCCTCTGTACCCGATCCTGTAGCCAGTTTCCTATCCAAGTGCAAACAACTTCATTAAGCCCAACAGACCTTAGTTTATAAAGCAGTCATTTGTGGGGCATAGTGTCAAACGCTTTGGCAAAATCCAACATGATTACATCTACTGCCCCCCACTGTCCGCCATCTTACTTACCTCATCATAAAAAGCAATCAAATTTGTCTGACATGACCTATCCTTCATAAAGCCATGCTGATTGCTGCTCATAATGCCATTGACTGGGACAAAATTTTGAATGTGATCCCTTAACAAGCTTTCAAATAATTTGCCCACCACAGATACTTACTGGCCTATAATTGCCAGGCTGAGATCGTAATCCCTTTTTAAATATTGGAATAACATCAGCTTTTCTCCAAATCATAGGCACCATACCAGATGCAAGTGAATCTGAGAAAATCAGAAATAGGGGCTGGTCTAAAACTGAACTAAGCTCTCTTAGAACCCGGGGGTGTATGCCATCAGGCCTTGGAGCCTTGTTTACATAAATTTTTATTAAAGCTTTATGAATCATATCCTGAGTCAGCCACTGACTAGATTGAGCTGAGCCATTAGTGCAGCTATAAAGTGAGCCTGGGAATGCAAACTCCTCTATTGTATACACTGAAGAAAAGAATTGATTTAGCACATTTGCCTTTTCTGGATTTGTTACAACCATACTGGTACCATTATTTAATGGAGCAACACTCTTAACCTATATCTTTTTACTATTAATATATTTTTAAAAAACTTTAGGGTTAGTTTTCACCTCCACCGCAATTAACTCTTCATTTCCTTTCTTTGCCTTTCCGGATTGCTGATTTACAACATTTATTACAGTGTTTATATTCATTAAATGCAGCTTCTGTCCCAACAGATTTGTAGTTTTTAAATGCCTTTCTCTTCTTTCATATTAATGTCTTTACTTCTGTATTAAGCCACATAGGGTGATTCTTAGAGCTTCTACATTTACTCCTTAAGGGAATAAATTGAGAACAGTAATGATTTAATATCATTTTAAATGACAATCATTTCTGTTCTAAGTTTTTAGCTGAAAACCTAATGCCCCAATCAATGCTCTGTAGGGCAGCCCTCAAGGCACTAAAATTAGCTTTTGCAAAATTCATGGTTTTTGTTGCCCCAGTATATATTTGTTTTTTTGCACCAGACATTAAATGATATAACATTTTGGTCACTATTACCCAGGGGTTCAATGACTTGCACATTTGCTGCAAGTTATGGGTCATTTGAGATCACTAGATCCAGAATAGCATTTTTTCTGGCAGGCTCCTCAACAACCTGTGCTAAAAAATTGTCGTGCAAAAATTTATAAACTTGTTCCATTAATAGATTTAGCAGTATTGTTGCTCCAGTCAATATCTGGGAAATTAAAATCCCCCATTATCATTACTTTACCCAAACTAGCAGCCTTTTCTATTTGCATCAGGAGCTTAGCCTCCTCCTCCTCACATTAGGGGGTCTATAGCATACTCCTACAATTAATTTGCTGGACTCTTTACAATTGGTGAAGAACTCCACCCATAAGACTTCTGCCCCCTCATTTTCTAACATAACCACCTCCTTTATATAAGCTTTTAAATCCTGACTAACAAACAGACATACCCCTCCTCCTTTTCTATTGCCTCTGTCCCTCCAAAACAAAGTATAGCCATTGATATTAACTGCCCAGTCATGTGACTCATTCAGCCATGTTTCGGCCACACCAATCACATCATATTTTCCCACCAGCACCTCCAGCTCTCCCATTTTACCAGTCAGACTCCTTGCATGCATAACACTTTACATGGTATATGTAAAATGTTTAAATGACAAATAATTAAGCCTAAATCTATTATATTTGGTTTACTGTACTCAGTGTCCTTAAATGAATAGTATATGTTTTTTTAACAGATGGGTATGTATTTAGAACATCCAAAATATGTTAAGAATGTATTAACTTTGTACTTACATTCGTTATGCACAGTTATTTGACCAGGCACTATAAAGTATGTTTAAACTCTTGCTGGTTATAATTCTGAGCTGAACGTTTTACTTTTCTGTGAAACTTTTGAAAACTATTTTTACATATTTCTACATCTGAATTGTGTTCAAAGACATTGTTCTGCAGAGTGAAAATGGTTAGGTTTTAATCACTGAAGAAATTCACCCAGTGGTAGACCTACTCTTGTTGCGCCAGGAGACAGAAGTTTTCAAATGCAAATTTAAAGTTATCCCATATTACTTACAGAGATGTTCACTCACGAAGCTTACTGTGCCTATTTATGTATTACATGTAAGTCACATTTATTTTTCCTTTTTAGAGATTTTCTCAAAATATCTGCTGCAGAAAGTCTTACAAAACAAGAAGGAATTGTGTTACCATTTCTGTGTGCTTTAGTCTATAGCAGGGCTGTCCAACTGGCGGCCCAGAACCCCCCCCCCCCTTATGTGGCCCTCCATATCAAAGTCTGCCTGCTGTGTCTGCTTACCATTTGTAAGATTTAAAAGGTATCATTGCAGAGATTAACTGGCCCCTGCATAGTTTAAACCTCAAATTCACACTGTAATCCCCTGTATTGTTCACACATGTAATCCCCCTTGCATTGCTCACACTTGTGACACTCTATTGTTCACATCCTAAAACCAAGTACTGTTCACACCTGAGACCCAGACTGAAGCTGCCCACATTGTTCACCTGTTCACACTTTATTCAAAATGCTAATGGGGCACCAGCACTGTGTCACTATATGTAGTACATATTAGACTGGTCCTGATTCCTGTCTCCTGCTCTGTTCTGTCTTCCCTATGCTCCCTGTGTGTGTCATACTTTGCCTGCTCTTTGCACCCTGTGTTTGCCATACTCTGCATGACCTATGATCCCAATGGAACATAAGTCTGGTATTTGTTCTGGGGGTTTGTTAGCATTTGAAAATTATTATTAGGGGCCCCTAAGGTGTTTAATCATATGCTGGGGTACTGTATTATACACAGGGGAGGAGGAGGCATATGGATTTATGGGTATGTCTTAATATGACTTAACTTTTTTCAGATATGAGTGACATCCCTGCCAATGCCGGGCCAAGGTAGTTTGGCACCCTAGGCAAGAGCTTCAATCATCGCCCCCCTGTCCTGCATTACCATTTCCCTCCTTACCATGATGGTTTTTAAATAAAGAAAGCAAGAAAATGTACAACACTTTTTCATTTATATTACTGCCCCCTGTACCTGTACCAGCAAGCCCAACAGCCATCCATCATACAGCCCTCCTGCAGCCATCATATTGCCCCCAATCTTTACCTGTTTCAGCAGCAGCCAAAAATAAATCTGATCACATCATATTGCCCCCAAGTATTTATGTACCTGTGCCACACACGTCGCACTGCCGCACCGCACAGAAGGAGCTATTACTTGCTGGCAAGAGGAGAAGGTGAAGGAGGGGGATTCCACCCAACTGAGAGACCATGATTACTGAAACAAACTATTAAATAAACGCTTGAAAAAAAAAAAACCCCATTAAAAGTGCGCCCCTTAATGATAGCTTCCTAGACAGCTACCTACTATGCCTACCCCTAGTTCCGGCCCTGATCCCTGCAGTGAGTACCAACCATCTGTTTTTTTGGTGTGCTATTAATGTGGACATGGTCTTGCAGTAACATGGGTGTGGTTTAAAGTGGATGTGGTCTAAAACAGGGCGTGGCTAACACTGGCTTCCATTATCGGCCCTCCACCATGTGGATTAGAAAAATTCCGGCCCTCTGAACCATATAACTTGAACAGCACTGGTCTATAGGGTCAAAGGTGGGAGCTGTAGTCCAGTCCAATAAAGATGGATTCTTAAAGGGGTTGTTCACCTTTAAATTAACTTTTAGATTAGAATTAACTGATTTAGAGAGGGATATTCTAAAACAATTTGCAACTGGTTTTCATTTTTTATTGTTTCTGTTTTTTGAGTTATTTGGCTTTTTATTTAGCACCTCACCAGCTTGCTATTTTGGCAATCTGGTTGCTAGGGTCCAAATTACCCTAGCAACCATGCATTGCTTTGAATTAGAGACTGGTATATGAATGGGAGAAGCCCTGAATAGAAAGATGAGATAAAAAGTAGCAACAACAATACATTTGTAGCCTTACAGACCATTTGTTTTTAGGTGGGGTCAGTGAGCCCCATTTGAAAACTGGGAAGAGTCAGAAGAAGAAGGCAATTAATTAGAAAACGATACTAAATAAATAATGAAGACCAATTCAAAAGTTGCTTCAAATTTGCGATTCGATAACATGCTAAGTTAACTTTAAGGTGAACCACCCCTTTAAAGCAAAACTGCATATTATTAAAACTTTTTGCCAAATCCCTTTGTGGATTTGTGCATGCGCAGTATATTACAATCAGGAATTTTCACTATACTGGGCATGTGCAAACCTAAGTGATTGCTGGGAAGTACAAGTTAAGCTGGCAATAGATGTTAAGATTTTTAAAAGATCAGATCCTCATCGTGAGACCACGGTTTTCTCGGAACGATCGTATGAATTGACCATCAACTAAAAAGACCAATTTGCCAGGAGAACAAAGGGGAGCTGCCTGCTTGGCCCTGCAGACATAGACAGATTGCACTGGGACCGACAAAGATTTTTTGACCTGGCCGATCAATTACCTGACAGATGTTGGCCGAAAAATCGTAAGATGTTCGATCGTTCGAATCCCACTAACCGCACGATAATTTCGAAGGATTGGTCGGACTTCCCTAAAATCAGTCGTTCGGCAAGAAGAATTGCCGCGTCTATGGGGAGCTTAAGCGTGTATAGCAAGATCCCAATGCTAGTTTATTTTTTTCCAAAGAGGAGTAAAATGTTCCTCCAGCTCTCCACTGCTATCTAGTGAATTCAATAAAAATCTCAAAAGAAATCCATCATATGGGTAAATTTGGCTACGGGGGTTATTTTATCAAGGACCGAATTTATCTCAATATCGGCTGCTACAAACTCCGATCTAAGCCGTTCAGGTTTTTAACACTTATTTATTATTACATTTTCCCGAAAATTTGCTTTGCGGGAAAAACTCAAATTTTCACACTTTTTTCGTGAGTTTTTACCCGAAAGCTCCGAAAACATTATGAAATTTCCCGAAACCCCAGACACAACCAAAAATCAATGGGACTGTTCCCATTGACTTTTATGCAACCTCGACAGGTTTGAGGTGCCGTGTTTTTATATTCGGGCTTTTTAGCCCTCGGGGTTTAATAAATTACGATAAATTCGTGATTTTTTTTTAAAGTGGACCCGTCACCCAGACATAAAAATCTGTATAATAAAAGTCCTTCTTAAATTAAATATGAAATCCAATTTCTTTTTTTTATTAAAGCATTCATAGCTGTTGTAAACTCATTTAAAAATATCAGCTGTCAATCAAGTATTGCCTACCCGCCTCTATGCCTAGGCATAGAGGTGGGGCAAGCAATTACTTTCACTTTCCATTCAGCACTTCCTAGATGTCACCGCTCCCCCTACATTCCCCCAGCTCTCTTAACCATTTCATTGTGTAGCCAGTGCATGGGGTGGACATTGGGTCCCTGTCCCCTGGTGCACAAACAAGATTCTGAGATGATAAAAGGCTTGCCTTAATAACAGTGTCCACAAAATGGCTCCTTCCTGGTTGCTATAATTATGAGTTCCCAGACTGATGGAAACAATATTCAAATAATTTATACAGTGTAATTAAAGTTCATTTTGCTTGACTAACATGATAAAATAGGATTTGGATAATTTTGTTTGGGTGACGGGCCCCTTTAAAAGCCGATTATAACAAAAAAATCAAAAATTTTTCGGATTTTGGGGAATTTCGGGTATTCGGAGCTTAGTAAATAACCCCTTGCATGTTTTTTGTTCCTTAAACTAGAGATGGAAGCCTTAAGCACAGTTAACCCAGAGCTGAACAATTAAGACCTATATGTTCTCCACTCTGATGTTTAATCACAGTGTGATATAAGGAAACCAAACTAAAAGTAATCTCTGTATGTAATATAGCAGCAAGATGCTTGATGTAGTAGTGGTAAGCAAAACTCTCACTGGTGAATCCTCTTGCATTCTCTTTTCAAAGTTGATGTTTATTTGGTTTTATAATATACAAAAGCAGCATTACATATGGCATTGGTTTGCCACTGGTCAAACATCACTACATACATGTAGAGCAGTGAAATACATACATTGCAGTCTGTGCAGAAGGGAACAGAAAGTGACACCAATGGGTTTCAATATAACCTGGATACCATCTGAAGCAAGAGTATAATCTATGTTCAGGGTAGACAGGGTGGGTGAGAGTATAGCAAATTTCAATTTGAACACATGACAGATTTGAAAGTACAGAAACAGTCTCCTTCATTTATAATTATGTATTTGACCACCAACTTTGTAGAGCTAGGGGCAGTTTAATGAAGAGTTTACAATTTGCTAGTTATTACCTGTGGGTGGTTTCTATTTTTCTCACAACCAGTTTCCCAGATTTTCCCTGCATCTATTCAGACTTGGCCTATACCTGATCCATGCTCAGTAAAGAACCCTTTAGCAAAGTTGTGTACTGCACATTTACCAAAAACGGATGCCTGGAAAGGGGGGGGGAGCATTAGAACACAAAAAGTGCAGAAAACTACCCTGGTCTAGTGAGCTTTTAAAAGAAGAGAAGTGCTCTATGGTGTAAATTCTCACCAGCGAACTGATCACAAAAACAGCTTCATAATTATAGTGAATACTGAGGAAAGCTATCATTTTGTAGAACTGTATAAAAAAATTCTAGGTTTTTGTAATCCCAAATTTATTCATTAAAACAGTTTTTAAAGGTTTGGACTTGCATTGGAATATTTATTGGTATAGTCCTAAAAAATATAGTCATCTTGGAATGATTAGCATATTATGATCTACTATACAACATATACAAGATTTGAGATGGAAAGGATTGATCAATACTTATAAGTCAGGCCTGTGTTTTTTAGTACAGGTATGGGACATATTATCCAGAATGCTCTAGAACTGGGGTTTTCTGGATAATGGATCTTCATAAATTAAATATACTAGAAAATCATGTGAACATTAAATAAACCTAAAAAGCTGGTTTTGCTTCCAATAAGGAGTACAGTAATTGTATCTTGGTTTCGATCAAGTGCAATGTACTGTTTTATTATTAAAGAGAAAAAGGAAATCATTTTCAAATATTTGGATTATTTCATTATAATGGAGTCTATGGGGCAAATTCACTAAGTGCCGAAGCGCCGAACGCTAGCGTTACTTCGCTAGCGTTTGTCATTTTCGTTACTGCGCAAATTCACTAACGAACGCTGGCATAGTTTTGCTAGTGTTACTTCGCACCCTTACGCCTGGCGAAGTTTCGCTAGCGACGTAACTACGCAAATTCACTAACGCGCGCAGTGTACTGAACGCTACCTTTTACGCTAGACTTACTTTGCCACCTCAGACCTGGCGAAGCGCAATAGAGTAGATAGGGATTGTTTCAAAAAAAGTCGAAATTTTTTCTAAGTCCCAAAAAACGCTGGCATGTTTTCTACATTATGGGTGATAGGCTGAAAAAGATCGAAAAAATTTTTGGGGCTCCCGGGAGATCCGGCAAGAAACGCGTAAGTCAATCAGCCCTGCACACCCACCGCTGTAAATCCCAACCATGTGTGTGTTGAAATAAAGCCTACCTTTTGCACCGATGCTGTAGTCTGCTAATCGTGTCCTGGAACAGCGCCGAACGTGATGAGAATATCGAGTGCTCCCCTCCTTCCCCCCTACATTTCCTAACTCATGGCAACTTACCTAGACAGTGGGCGCATGTGTAGGGCAAAATAAAAATTTTATTTGATGAATTGAAGGTTTTCTAGGCATTTGTAGTGCTGATATGTATTCCTCCATTGAAATTTGAATTTGGCGCCCTATGCAAATTAGCCCTCGCTAGCGTAACTTCGCTTTACTTAGCGAATCAACGCTAGCGCAACTTCGCAACCTTACGCTACCCCTGTGCACGACTTCGGATTTTAGTGAATTTGCGAAGCGCTGGCGAAACTACGCCTGGCAAAGTGTGGCGAAGTGCGGCGAAGTTGCGCCTGGCGAAACTACGATTGTTAGTGAATTTGCCCCTTAGGGAGATGGCCATTCTGTTATTTGGAGCTTTCTAGGATAACGGATCCCATACCTGTATTACTGTTATAACAGAAGCATTCTGTACCTTTCTATAAGATATGTTTGGTTAAATTGAGTGTAAGATTAGTAAGTTAATCATCAGAGTACAGTGATATACAGTAGGGGGCATATTTACTAAGCTCGAGTGAATTTTCGAAGTCCGAAGTAAAAATCGTTTGAATATTCGACCATTCGATAGTCGAAGTACTGTCTCTTTAAAAATCCTTCGATTTCAATACTTCGCCAAATTAAAGCTACCGAATTGCTATATTAGCCTATGGGGACCTTCCAGTGCATTTTTTTAAAGTGCTTGGCATCGAATAAAAATCCTTTGATCAATCGCTAAAACTCGTTCGATTAGAAGGATTTAATCAATTTTTATTCGATTGATCGAATGATTTTTATTCGATTGATCAAATGCTATTTTAGCGCTAAATCCTTTGAATTCGATATTTGAATTCGAAGGATTTCAATTCGATGGTCGAATTTTGAGGGTTTTAACCCCTTGAAATTCGACCCTTGATAAATCTGCCCCTTAGTGTTCATACTTGCACACATTTTAAGGGGCCAATTCACAAAGGGTCGAATATCGAGGGTTAATTAACCCTCGATATTTGACTGGGAATATCGAAGTCGAAGGATTTTAGCGCAAATAGTGCGATCGAGCGATCGAAGGATTATTCCTTCGATCGAACGATAAAATCCTTCGAATCGAACGATTCAAAGGATTTTAATCCAACGATCGAAGGAATATCTTAGCAAAGCCTATGGGGACCTTCCCCATAGGCTAACATTGAGTTCGGTAGCTTTTAGATGGCGAACTAGGGGGTCGGAGTTTTTTCTTAAAGAGACAGTACTTCGACTATCGAATGGTCGAACGATTTTTAGTTCGAATGGTTCGATTCGAAGTCGTAGTCGAAGGTCATAGTAGCCCATTCGATGGTCGAAGTAGCCCAAAAAACACTTTGAAATTCTACGTTTTTTTACTTCGAATCCTTCACTCGAAGTTAGTGAATCGGCCCCTAAGTATCCTTTACAAACTAGACCACACATAATATAAACATAAACTACCCTTCCCTAAAATGGCAGATTGAGGTCCTATGTTGTGTTGACGATTAATACACTTGGTAAAGGAGCATGTGAAACTACATAGTAAGGATTCCCCTGTTGACATTGCCTATGTGTATTATTTTTGCATACAGTCACTAAAGCCAGTTTGGCATTAAACACTTCAGAGACATACTGAAAATTGATTTATTGTTGGTAAAAGATCAGCAACCCTGTCAAACACTGCACAGCAACAGCTAAAGTGCATGGGCTGTCTGTCTGTTACATGAGGAAGGTAACGTCAACAAATATCTTAAGTTGAAAAAGTAAAAGTTTTCATTATCATTTAGTTGTTTACAAGGGTGAAAGTCAGTTTTCACCACCAGTTGTGATTGAATACATGACTTAAGTGGCAGCCTTGACAGAATACTCATTGTATCAACTGTCATTGTATTTCTGCCAGCAAAATAAATCCCTCTGATACATAAATGCATTTCTAAATATACGTCACTGTAATAACCTGTCAAGTATGAAAGATGCTAAAGACGGTTCATGGTCTGTGAATCATGAATTTTCAATGTATTAGCCCCCCTGACATTCATGTACCTGAGAGATGGGCTGGCTGATGATTCTGTATTATACTGTTCATAGCTGTGTATCAAGGATTTCTGAGCCTGTTAGACAGTTCACACGTTGAGCGGCTGTTTATTGTCTCACTTAGTATTCGAAAGAATCACATTTAGAAATACCTGCATTAAGTAGATAGGTATACATTTGTAGACTGTCTGATGGATCTAAATTTCAAATTCTCTGCTCGGATTCTATTTACCATATCATAGTGAATGGTCAACAAAGATTTTTTTCTTTTGTCTCAGATAATTAACTTTTCCTTGGATTGCTAATATATAAATGCAATGAATCATGAGCTGACAACACATATTAAAACAAGCAGCATGTAGCACAAGGTATACTATTCAGTACAAAAAATGTTTGCAGAAATCATAGCTGATAACCTCCAGCACACAGGGATTGCAAGGAGTGGACTTAAATTGCTTGCATTATGTTCTCTGTGTGAGGTAAAGGATTGCTGGCTGATGAGTCCATACAAGATGTATCTGTATCTTTACTTCAAATCACAATAGGTGGACAAATATATTTACGTATGTTAAGAACTGAAGCTTGTGTGTATTATAAATCCCTTTCCTCCTGCATTTCTTTACACCATGCTATCAATTTACAGACCTGACTACTGTACATTTATACATTTCCAAAAATAATCAGTACGGTAATAGAATCTATTATCCAAAATGCTTGGTACCCTGGGTTTCCTGGTTAAAGAGATACTGACGCGAAAAAAAAAAAAAAATTCATATCTACCATAACATTGTCTTTGAATGCTATTTATAATTTTGCCATAAAAGATTTTGCCTTATGCTTTTACATTACCTTTCTTACCCCCATGTTCCTCTATGAGGGGGCGGCCATATTTGTGCAGTAGGAGTCCGTTAGCATTAGAAACTCTTAACTGACAAGTTGAAAAGGGACAGTCAGGTTGGCAAAACAGTCAGGTTTAGGAACTTCAAGTAGTAATTACTTACAAAAGAAGAACTATCAACTAAAAACGATCAACATGACCTATAGGTAACTTTTAAGGGCAGATTTATCAAAGGTCGAAGTGAAGGTTCGAAGTTAAAAACTTCGAATTTCGAAGTAGTTTTTGGGTGCTTCGACCATCAAATAGTCCAACTTTGATGCAAAGTTGAAAAAAAACTTTAAAATTCAAATATCGAAATTTATCATGTACTGTCTCTTTAAAACTTCGACTTCGACCATTCAACCACCTAAAAGCTGCCGAAGTGTTGTTTTAGCCTATGGGGGACCTCCTAGAACCTGTATGGAGGCAATTGGGGGAGTTTGGGAGATCGAAGTTAAAAAAAACTTTGAATCGAAGTAGATCGAATGGCGCTATTCCTTTGATCTTACGATTCGATTACTTCGACCCCCAAAAACCTTCGAACTCTATTCGGTTGGTCTTTTAGAATTCGAAGTTCGAAGTTTTTTGAACTTCGACCCTTGATAAATATGCCCCTTAATATAGATAACATAGATATAATATAGATGTCACTGTCACTTTACGCAAGCTTTCTGTAATTTGGATAGCCAAAGCTTAAGTCTGCTAGAAAAACTATGAAATTAGCCCAACTGAATTGTTTTGAAAATTATATGGATTCATGCAGCTTAGTTACCTAGTTGTCAATTTTTAAACATTAGAATTATTTGCTTAGTATTGACTTAAAATGTGCCTTCCCACAATTCTGTGCTTTCTGGATAATGGGTTTCTGGATAAGAGATCCCATACCTATCAGAAATCCATTTGAGGATAATACTTAGAGCTGATATTCACTGCTTGAAAGAGTTATACAGATCATTGATGTTTATTTGTCAGACATATATCTGCTCTTGAAATTCTCCTTTTACAGTAATCATCAGTATAAAAATAAAAGCTGGGTATATAGATAGAAGGTGCAAAATAATATAGTTAGTTAGGCAAAAATGTAATGTATAAAGGCTGGAGTGACTGGATGTCTAACATAATAGCCTGAACACTACTTCCTGCTTTTCAGCTCTCTTGGTTTCCACTGATTAGTTACCCTGGTGACCAAGCAGTAACCAATCAGTTACTTGAGGGAGGGCATAGGTCATAACTGTTGCTTTTAAATCTGAGCTGAATGCTGAGAATCAATTGCAAACTCACTGAACAGTTATGCCCCATGTGGCCCCCCTTCAAGTCACTGACTAACTCAGAGTTATAGAGCTGAAAAGCAGGAAGTAGTATTCTGGCTATCTCTTAGACAAATAGTCACACCAGCCTTTATACATTACATTTTTGAAAAACTAACTATATTAGAAACATTATTTATTTTGCACAGCCTATCTATTTACCCAGTTTTTTTTTTTTGATCGAATAAAAATCATTCGATCGATCGCTTAAAATGATTTGAATCTAACGTTTTGCGCTAAAATCCTTTGAATTCTAAGGATTTTACTTTGAGGGTCGAATTAGAGGGTTTTTAGACCCTTGATAAATCTGCCCCATAGACATACAGTAAATAGACATGCAAATATAACGTGCATGCGTGTGTTTTCAACTTAAAAAAGACTATAAGGGGCAGATTTATCAAGGGACAAGTGAAAAATTAAATTTTCGAATTCAAATTTTTGAGTTTATTTTAGTGAAATTCCACTAGGGAATAGTTAAAATTTGATTTGAGTTTTTAAAAAAATTCGAATTTTGAAATGTACTGTCCCTTAAAGAATTCGAATTTGACTATTTGCCACCTTAAACCTGCCTGTCCTGGGATCAATTTTGAGTTGTTTGCAGCCTTCCAGAAAATCGAATTTCTTTTTTTTTTTAAGGAAATTCAATTCGAGTCTGAGGGTTTATCCCATTCACCCGAGTTTGAAAAATGTGAATTTTTTGTAAAAAATTTAAATTGGTCGTTTTTTATTCGAATTTCGAGTTCATGGAAGTTTGTGGGAGTTATTACAAACTCCCATGAACTCTAAATTTGACCCCTGATAAATATGTCCTACATTCCTAGATAAAATAATAGAATAATTAGCTCCAGGATGAAGAATTCCACCATGGTAAAATTGGAGAGAGTGGTCTATAGTGTCTGTTCCAAAAATAAAATATATTCAGGTTTATTACAGAATTGGTATTCATTTTAGAAAGAACAAAGGCCAACCCTAATCTCAGGCCCCCTCCAAAACCTGTCCCAGCAACACCCATTATTCTCACAAGTATCCCAATCTGTGTACAGGTTTGGGACCTGTTATCCAGAATGCTCAGCAGCTGGTATTTCCATAATTTCCTTACTTTATGTCTGCTAAAAAATAATGTAAATATTAAATCCAATTAGGATTATTTTTTACCATCAAAACCACTGCTATATATTAGTTGGGATGAAGGTACTGTTTTATTATTAAAGAGAAAAAGGAATTATTTTTAAAATATTGAATTATTTTTTTTTATTATTTAAAATTGAATCTATGGGAGATGGCCTTGCTGTAATATTATAACTTTCTGAATAATGGGTTTCCAGATCCCATACCTGTACCTGCTTTAATTATGCAGAGATGGGTAGCGGGGTAGGCAGGTGCCATCTCCAGGTGCTTTGGATCCTCTTCTGTGCAAGTTTGCCAGCACTAGCATGCCCAGTGGAAGATGATCTGAACCTAACTTCAACTGTGCATCCTTTCTAACAGTAATAATACAAAAAAGGATCCAAAGTGGCAGAACACAGTGCATTCATAACATTTTTGACAAAATCAGAAATCATTGCGGATGAACTAGAACTGGCCAATCCATAATAATGATCAATAAATTGGACCCTCTGTGTGTGTGGTTGCTTGAGTAGCATTATAGTTAAAGATACCCATATATGTGATTCTTTTTTTGAGATGAATTCGATTTCAATTTTGATTAGATGAATTTTATTATAAAAATCATATTTTTAAAACTTTGACGAATTTTACAGATTCGAAAACTCGAATTGAATTTGATTCGAGTTTTTTCTCTGAAAAAAACCTCGAATGTTTAATGATAAATCATTAAAAACAAATGGTGTAAATCAGTGATGTTTCTCTAATAAATCAGAGACTGCAAAAGTAAAATATGTGAACAGACCAATGTAGGCACAGATAAACCAGTTTTACATTTCTGCACCCTTTAAATATGGTACATTACTTTAGAGAGCAAAATGAGCCAGCTAAATTTTAAAATATGTATTAAGTACTGGCAATTGTGAATATTTTATTGCTCCAATAAATGCTCCCAGCATTATGAATTGTTGATCTTTAGATGTACAGTATTTGCGATACAAAAGCTGTTATCTTAGATCAGATGTTTTGTGCACTGCATCATACTGATAAGCCAACTGGGCCTATTAATTAAGCACATCCATTTTTTATAGCATGACTGCTTGTGGATGGCACTGTTCTACCAAATGACTATGACACTTCCATTCTGTTTTTATTAATTACAGCTGGGGCTATTGAGATTGGAAAAATACACAGTTTTTAGTCTGGGACAAAGCTTTTGTTTATCCACAAAAAGGCAAACAAAACCTTTGAAAAATAATTGCATTTAGATATAGGAATTCCCTGTTCTGCCTCTTATTATCTGACAGGCTATATACCTATGAAATGAGTCTGGGATAATAATATACACTGTGCGAATTCTATGTAAATATAGAAGCTGTGAAAACCTGTGTGAGCCACCATGTTATAAATATAATGTTGGGCCTTGTTAAAAACCGACGTACAACGTTGGTACTTACCTTGACATTTTTCATGCCCATGTTCAATACACAGAATTTTACACTAAGGAGCAAGCCAAAGAATATGATGATATATTAGGCTGAAATCCATTGAACCAGGAATTGAACACCATCCAACGCAATCTTTAATTCTTTGACTGTTCAGTTCAATTCTTTGTTAAGATCAATAGCATAAGTCCTAAATACTTAGGGAGAAGAGATCTAACCATAAAACTTCATAAACAACATGCTGTGATATCATGGAAAGGCCAGAAGCCATATTTAGTTTGATTTGTTTCAATATATATATATATATATATATATATGGGTTTTTTTTTAGCAGAGACAGGACATGAACAGCAACAGACATAAATAACCCCCCCACACACCAATAATTGGCACGAAAAAGTCAGTTTAAACACCTAGCCCGAAACATAATGTACAGCATTTCTAGCCGACTTCTTTAGTAAAGCTTTAGGTCTCCTTTAACTGCTCAACATATTGTAAACCAGCAACAACTTTGCATATGCTATCTAATTAATATTATATACAAAAAAGGGGGGTTGAGGGAGCACTCAAAGGCTAAGTTAAAATATGTTTCTGTACAATGGAAGTGCTACTGATTCGGTCAATTAATCAATGCACATTCCCTGGCCCCCTGTCTCATAAGTAATTCAGTATAAATGCAAGTGCATGTGTTTACAAAAACAGGGGTTTTTAGTTACAAAGTTATGATCATAAAGTTGATAAGCCAACATACCATGTCAAGGTAAACCCCATACGGTGTTCCTTAACTTGTTTACCTCTGGTCATAGTATAAGAAGGCTTGTACCTCTGCATAGTAGCATTACTTGTAATAAGTGTCTCCTGAACCTTGGTTTCAGTCTGAGGGCTAGACCCTCCCCCGCCACTAGCTTATGCGGCTTTTAAGGGAGAGAGATTGCCCAAACCAACGCCCATTTTTCAGAAGCAAACAAATGGTGGTCCTATGCTTTTTTAAAAAAATGCCATTATTTTCACTTTTCTAGACCTAACTTAGGTATTAAATGTGCTCCCAAGGGCCCTTAAAAGCTTTTGCTGAGTCAGATATAAATGGTGTTTTTCCTTCTTTTATTATAATCCTTTGATTTATTTACTTTCCATTCATCTACCTTTTTGCCCGTTTGAAGTACACTGTTTGTAGCTTATTTATTCCCTCCACTACTGCACTGACCTCACAACTATTACCACTGTATGGCCAAGATCAACTCTTGGATTGGTTCTCCTGCTTGGCCTGGTTAACACATTTAACATATCAGAGTTGGGCACTTGTTTTCTTAAATGTAATGTAACTATGTAGTTATAATATGTAGTAATTTATAAAATTCTGGCCTGTTGCCATGAAGTTTGGTTTTATTATTGTTACACTGTGCTCACAAAGATGAAGGCGAAAACATTTTAATGTGTTCATAGCTGCAACAATCCAAAATGCAGCTGATGCTTCTGGGAGAAAAATGGGTGGGTTATTGTAATACATAAGGCAGTGCCATGTACAATAAGCATCATTTATAACATATTGTTCATATAGTCTTCTA
Organism: Xenopus laevis; assembly: GCF_017654675.1. Taxonomy (NCBI): domain Eukaryota; kingdom Metazoa; phylum Chordata; class Amphibia; order Anura; family Pipidae; genus Xenopus; species Xenopus laevis. The sequence continues at coordinate 84,800,784 of NC_054379.1, forward strand.
GACTGTACTTTACAACTCTCAATATTACTCTTATTATTATTATAATAAAGTTATGCTTAATAAAGGTAGTTACAATGAAACAGTATTAAAAAAAGACTTTCAACACGATAAATTGGATTAATGAAAATCATATCATACAGGGTGGGTTTACTATTAAACTCTGGCTGATTACAAGCCTTATTGGTAGGTGATTTTAGTCTCTTCTGAGACAGATGCCCTACATGAGACATTTGTCATAGAAACCCATAGCCTATTTGAACTTTACCAAAGAATTTCATGCAACATAATTGTACACATCCTTAAACAAAAAACAGTAATATGTTAAATGAATTCAAAACCAGCTACCACACGCAGTACCAGTGCTTAAGCTATATAGTAGCTCCATTCTATTCCTTGCTATTCTTTAATATTAAAGAAGCCCTACAAATATATAGTGAAAAATACACTGTATTAAAGATTGAACTTAAAATGGTAAATTAAATTTGCATAAGCTGTCAAAAATGGTCCATCTAAAACTAGAATACTTGAACTGAATAATGTTTCTTAAAATTTCCCTAATGTGTTCCAGTGGCAAGAAGATGATGCCGAATGAAAAATTCTTAATGCTCTGGGAGCAGAGAAAGTTCCTGTTAATGCTATAGGTTTTTATTTATACTCCTAGTCATTTCAGCAATGAAGCAGTCCATGTTCTCCTGATTGATCCATTTTCTAAATAGGCAGAAAGTCCTAATACAAAATGAAGCACAAATTCCATAGTGCTTGAATACATTCTTTACACTGTCATTTTATCCTTTAAGTCCCGATACTTAGCATTTAGAGTAGAAATTTATTTGACTTGGATCCCATTTTAAAGTACAATTCACATTCTGTTTACTCGCATTTAAGACACATTTTCTTTAAAGATATTTCTGTTATAATCATTACCTTATATTAGCTGGAATGCCAGAGAGCTCATGCATACCCTGACACATCCAATAATCTCAAGGGAATTGTATATCCTGACATCAGGCACTGCAAAATACTGTAACAGTGTATTTGGGGAAAAAAATATATTCATTTTCATCTCATCAAAGATACCAATGATCAATTCAACATACACTGGTTCAATTTATTCTGGTATATACAAGCCCCATATGAAGCAGAAGAAAGGGACAGCATCACAAACTGCAATCAAAGCAGCAAGACAGAAGGTTACATGGCAAGTAGGCTGACCTACGCTTCTTCTAGAAATAGCAATATGTGACAAATGCAGTTTGGGTTTCAGAATATGAATTAGACACTTATGATTGTGCACTTCATTTCTATTCTAATAAAAATTCCTATTAAATCAGTGATCCGTAAAGAATTGAGTGCATTTGCAATATAAAGCATGACGTTGTTTCGCTGTCATCTCAGACAGGGGTTTTCTGCTTTGCACCAACCTGGTTGGTCTTGCCGGGTCTAGTGGAAACTTTAATTAAGCCACATAATTTTACTATTCTGACAGCATGTTCAGGTCTCTAGTTTACAGAATGGCTAAGGCACATGCATTTTGTTTCTTTTACGCATTAACATGGTTGCAGAAGAATAATGCATATATAGTAGGTTTCAGTACAAAATGGAGTTGAACTCGGCAAGGTACACAAGGCCGACGTACTCCAGCCCACAGCCTTCGGTATTTGCACCAGAACAGTGCATTACTACTCGGGGTACAGGGCCCCCCATGGAGCCCTCTAGGGATAAGAAGGCACAAGAATGAAGACAGATATTTAAATGTGTTCACATGTGCAGGCATCTGACAGGCATCCAGTGGTGTCCAGGCACAGGGCCCGGGTGCTTTGGTGCTAAACGTTCACCTAAGCTTGTGCGACGGAACAGCAACTGAAAATCTGTAAGTACAGTGTAGATGGTAGGTACAAACTGAGAACTTTAAACAGTTTTGCATAAAAAATGTATTAAGCAAATGTAGTTATTTTAAATGTTTTGTGCCTATTAGTCATAGTCATTGTTTTAGGAAATGTTTTCAGGATCTAGCTTTAACCTAACATTTATTTATGTGATTGCTGTGTGAAAACATAATATTTTAGGAACTCCGCTAGGTCATGTGCTAAATATATTCACTGAGCATGAACTTTGACATTTCCAAAGTTAATTTGGATTAGAATAATAAAACAATTGCAGCCAACATATTCCATAAGATTCTTATATGTGATAACCTATGTTCTTTTTTTTAGCAGACCCGGATTTGTGGGAAGGCCACAAAAGTTTTAGGGGCAGCATGACTCTCTCTTGCCTACTAGGAGAAATAGCAAAAAGAATAGCACCACCAGTGGACAGAGATTTGACAGCTGTTTGAATCTCCAGGTCCGCCCAGTTCAAAGTGCAGCTCTATTGTTCCTTTTTAGCAGTGTGGAGGGGACGATTGCAGGCAGGGTAGGGGAGTGTGCATATTTGGTAAGAGGGAAGTGAACATGGTCATGATGGGGAAGTGAGCACAGTGATGGGGGTGGGCACTAGTAAGCATGGTCCTGGTGCGTTGGGGCACACTACATTCATCAGCCATGGGGCGCCTAACTTCAAAATCCAGCCCTGCTTTTTATCTAGGAGTCCATACCAAACTCACATCTAAGTAATTTGCTTACCAATATGCCTAGTGGTGTTTGGACATACTGTATATGCCTGTATAACATTTACCTGCAGGAAGATATCTGCCTGCAGATCTGAGCATCCAACTGTCAACTCTCCCACATAATCCGGGAGTTACCCAATATCCAATACCCAACAACCCTGGTACTTAAATATATTCCCCTGGCTTCTAGCATCTCCATTTGAATGGTCACTGCACATGCACAGTGATGTTATAGGGGAGCCCCACAAGCCACACCCCCAATTTAGGCACGGTGCTGTATATGCTGGTAATTCTTCTAGGTTTGTATACTTAGGGTTGACATCTCTGCTAGTGTACTGGACACCAGCACTAAACATTAATGCAAATCTGGGCAATGAAAAATGTAGCACAAAGACCTATTTGTGAATCAATCCACCTAAGTAAACCAATACCACATCCTTTTGAGTAGATACATGCTGAACTGAATTGGAAACATTGGTCCTTTTATTGGTTGAAAATATGTTCTGTATTCTCTCTCTGTATTCATAGCTAAGATATTTGTGCAATGATATGTTTCCTCACAGTTGCAAGTTCGTGTTTAATGTTGTGTTAATAATATACGAAATTCTTTCTATATTACTAACATATTCAAGATTGCAGAGACACCAACATGCACCAATCTCATTTGTGGTCTCCATTTCACCTGCACCTAGAAACTATGTCTCTTGGTCCTTTCCTGATTCGCTTAAAGATAATCCAGACTTCATTAAGATGCTACATAGCAGATGGGATTTGTTTTTCAAGGAAAACAAATTACATTCAAAAGATCCATCCTTATTATGGGAAACTTGGAAGGCAGTGGTTAGAGGGGAAATATCTTCTTTTAAATCTCACTTCTTTAGGAAAGTTCACAAAAACTTTCTTGAGTTGAGTAAAAGACAAAGCATCTCTTACATTCGATTTAAACAACATCCCTCATTTGAGAATGCTCAAAAATATAAGAATATTTTAGATGAACTTAAAATATGGATTAAATTGAGACAAAATTTTTTTGCATCTTTTTCGCAGGCTAGGCTTAAAAACTTAAGTAACAAAGCAAATAATTTGCTTTTTAATCTTACTAAGGCTGAAAATAAGCAGGCTAAACTTATTAAGATTAAAGATACTCATGATCAGCTAACAAATGATCCCAATAAAATTGTAAGCATTTTCAAAGATTTTTATAAAGATTTGTACTCTAATCCAAATATAAACTCTGAGAAAATGCAAGAATTTTTTGTAAATTGTAAAATCCCCCAGATTTCAAAGGGTCAGTTGGAAAAGCTAAATAGTCCAATTTCCTCTGAGGAAGTGTCCACTATTATTAATAATCTGAAAACTGCAAAGGCAGGTGGCCCTGATGGCCTAACTCCTTCTTTCTACAAAATTATGAAAGATAAAATCTCACCCTTTTTAACAAACCTATTCAATGATATATTATTCTTTGGAAAGAGCCTACCTTCTAGTGAAATATCAAATCTTAGAGTTATCCCAAAAAAAGACAAAGACTTATCCCTTCCCTCCTCCTATAGGCCTATTTCCTTGTTAAATCAAGATATCAAGATACTATCCAAGGTCCTTGCCGATAGGCTTTCTTTAATTCTTCCCTCTATAATATCCGAGGCCCAAAATGGTTTTATTAAGAATAGGTCAGGAGTAAAGAATATTAGGGCTCTGATCCATATCTTATACTTCGCCAAAAAACATAAAATCCCCAGTTCTATTTTTAATATTGATGCTGAAAAGGCGTTTGATAATATTACCTGGGATCATCTATTTGTTTGCCTTAAGAAATTTGGTATCACAGGCCCCTTTTTCCAATATATCAAATATCTTTACAAAAATCCCAGAACACAAATTATTTTGGGGGGAGCTAGGTCGCCACCTTTTGAAATATTTAAAGGGACAAGACAGGGCTGTCCTTTGTTGCCCCTTTTATTTAATATTGCTCTAGAACCGCTAATTCGTTTCCTTGATCAATCCAAGTCAATTTCGGGAATTACCATTAATAGAAGACATCTCAAGGTATTAGCCTTTGCCGACGACTTATTACTAATTTTAAAAAATCCTGAGTCCTCACTTAAGGTTGTTTTTGATTTATTCCGAGACTTTCAGTCCTTCTCTGGTTATAAAATTAATGTTGAGAAATCGGAAGTAATGAATATTTATGGTTCTTTTTCTAAATCTTTACTTAAGAAATTCCAACTTAAAAACCCAAAGAATCAGATCAAATATTTAGGATTAATAATTCCATCAGATCTAAATAATTTATATTCTTTGAATATCACTCCAGCCTGTCAAAAGGTTTTTTCCATGTGTGAAAAATGGGCTAATTCTCCCCTTAATATTAAGGGACGAGCACTCTTTTTTAAATCTTTGATATTTCCCAAGTTAATATATCCATTAATTAATCTCCCCTTGCTTATAAAACATTTTGATATTAAGAAACTTGACTCTGCCTTAAATAAATTTATTTGGAATGGTAAAAAGGCAAAAATTGCACTTCATAAATTAAGAGCTCCAGTTAAACTAGGAGGGTTAAATCTTCCTAACTTTAGAGCTTTTAATTTATCAGCCCTCACTAGATACTGTATTGAGTGGATCTCTCAAGGCAATAAATTTACAAACCCTGACATCGAGATCTTTCAAGAACCCTTCTTTGATATTTTATCTGTTTTACATAGCAAATGGGGAAATGTTCCTTGTGACTTTAAAAGGAATCCTCTTTATCGTGATTCTATTTTTGTGTGGAAACATTTATTCTCTCAACATGGGTATAGTTATACAGAAACCCCTTTCATGCCAGCAAAGCTCTTACTTAAACCCTCAGATTATCAAAAGTCTGATTCCTTTCTATTTTCTGCTAAGAGAAATTTACTAGTCTTAGTTAAAGACTTATTTGATCCACAAAAGAAAACTTTATTGTCTTGGTCAAAACTCAAAAATGAGTACAAGCTTAATGAATCTGATAGATATTATTACTTAGCTTGTCAATGCGGTCTTTCTCTACTGCATGATAAAAACAATTTGATTTTAGCTGACCACAAGCTAGCAGATGATTTGGCAGAATTTTTGGAACTCCCCTTTTTGATTTCAATTAACTCTTTATCTAAAAAATTTTGGAATATTTATGGTACAGACTCACATCCATTATCTAAATCGTCCATTAAATGGACTGAGTTTTTACAATGTCAAGTGTCTCCCTCAGATTTGGTGAAATCTATTAATACTTATAATAAATTAATTTTGGCAGAGAGTTGGAGAATACAACACTTTAAGCTTATTCATTTAGGATATGGGAAAATGTTTGCTAAAAGTACCTCTAACAGTCCTATATCATTTTGTCCTAAATGTGACGAGACTAATGTGTCAATTTTTCATTATTTATGGTCCTGTCCAAAAATTAACCTTTTTTGGAGGGAAGTTACTAATTTTTTGAATTCTAGACTGAAGATAAAAATTAAACTATCTCCGTGTATTGCTTTACTGCATCTAGATATGAATATGCTTTCTGCAAATCCTAAGTCAAATATTATCTCCCATGAGAGTAAATTATTGACTTCCTTTTTTCTAGCTGCTTCTAGGAAAGCTTTATTTAATTTCTGGTTACAAAAGGAACCCCCCTCATTATCGGACATCATCTCTTATATGAATCAGCTTAGTTGGCAAGAAGCCTTAATAACTAAAACTAAAGGAAGTATTTCCAAAGATTCTTTTAGGCTGGTTTGGTCTCCTTATTTTGAAATCTGTAACTCCAATACTGGCGATCAAATAATGCGCTTTCTTCAATAGTTAGATGACCTATCTGACACTCCAGATGATAAATGGGCTTTTTCTTTCTTTTATTACTTGTGCATCCACTGGCTTAGTTAATTTTTAGTTTGTTTTTTGTTATTTTTCATGAATGATATAGTTTTGATATTATCATGCCATTGTCTCCTTTGCAACATATTTTCTTCATCTGCATAACATTTGTTGTCATTTTGATTTCATTTGTTTAATATGAAAATCAAATAAAATATTTTAAACCAGAGACACCAACATAAAGGAGGAGGAATTATATAATCATAGCCTTAAGTAAAACTGTAGGTGAAACTGTATTAAACTATAATGGGGGAATGAAATAAAAGTTAATAGAAAAAAATATATATGTAATGCAAACAAGTTTTCCTTTCCTTAATATACAGTATCTTTTGTAAAAAAAAAACCCTGAAAGTATTTAGCAGCCCATCCGCCAGTGAATTTCATACTATGCACCAGTGCTTATTACACACAATAAAACTTCATACTGAAAAAGTCACCAAAAGAGAAACTACCTTTACCAGAAGCTTTAAAAATCTCATCATAAGCAGTTAAAATATGCAATGTAATAATGGTTTAATAAAGAGTATTACACTGTTAATAGGGAATTTTTGTTCTTATCTTTGCAGTTTTTTCCTGTTAGTGAATGTATAACATTTGATTCATGTGTGAAATATTATAAAGTAAAATGATAAAAATTATATTTTAATGCTCCTTCACCTTGTGTTTCCTAAAATGTGTTACACTCTAGAATCATAAATCAAAACACGATTTAATCGGATCAGGGACAAATTCGATAAAATCGCGTGAAACCCCGAACCGTACGGTTTTTTTTTCAGAGTTTTTCCTGAATTGTTGATTTTTTCGGTAGTTTTCCCGAAAAGCATGAGCTTTTCGGATTTTTGCCAAAAAGTCTGAAATAGTTGGATTTTCGGTTTAATTTCAGCACAGACCACAGATAGTTTCAAATAGGATAGGGACCTAGGGAGATTTTCGGGTTCAGACTTTTTCCATCCTCGGGGTATAATAAATCTCAAAAAACTTATTCCACTAAATTTTGGATTTCATAGTAAAAATACTCAAATTTTTTTTTTTTGGCATTCGGACTTTAATAAATAACCCCCTTAAACTCCCAAACATATATTTTTACTTGGCTGGTTAAACTGATACTTTATTTTAATATTTTTAAAAGAGAGAAATAATTTTTATTGATTAGTATTATTTGATTGATATACCAACGTCTTTTCTAATCAAAGATGGTGGCATAGCAGCAGCGGCCTCTCTGGACCCCGGGTGCTAGAAAATGACTGATTGTGCTGGTCGGAATGGCTCGGTTCTCAGTGTCAGTCAGTCTTCTACTCGATCCGACCCTATCTTCAATCCGATCCGCCGATCCTATCTTTTAATTTTATCGGCTCGTCCTGGCCCTGGCGAAGGCCATGCCTGCTTCCGACCCTCCTGTACTGCACAAACTGATCCCCATCCCAGGCGCTGAGTGTGGAGAAAGCAATGCTAACGACATACTCAAACAAGAGAAGGTTTCCCGTGCGACATACTTGTGCCAAACAAGAGTGGGTTTCCCGTGCCAAATGCATACTAAGACCCCTGTTGTCCAAGATGGTGGTGCAGCAGTAGCAGAGCATTCTGGATAACAGCAGTAGCGCAGCAGTAGCAGCAACAGCCTTTCCAGACCCAGGATTGGGCCACATTTTTGCGAAGACTGGCCTACACTGTTACTTTTCATCTAAGGCTGCTGGAAATTGACACATTGTTGCCAGCGGGCCGAAGCTGCTGGGGGATACATTGTTTCGGCTCAGCCAAAATGGGATGTTGCTGCTGCCTTGGTGAAGTGCAGCTCTACTTGCAGAAGAAAAGGCTGCAAGATCATCATCAGTTTACTCTACAAATCCGATCTGGGTAACTGGCTAAATCAATTGATATTTAGACCGCTGTGACTGCTGTGTGACGAGAATCCAAGATAGCAGTAGCAGCAGTAGTAGTAGCGGCCTAGGTAACTAGACCTATATGACTTCTGTGTTCCTGAGCCCTGCAGGATGAACTCCAAAGCGGGTGGTGAGCGCATCTACCTACACGAAGCACTGCTGCCGTGCAGGGATCTGCCTTACAACTAACCTGCGAGATGATCTGCAGAAAACGCTACGCGAACTCTGTGTAAGGATACCTGTGCGTCCGGGTCGCCCGCCGCACGGTCCCTAACACCGGCGCCATGTTGGTTTAGGGCGCACGGCGCGCCTGCGCGCCTCTTAAAGGCGTTTTTGGCGCGAAATTTGAATCCTATTTAAGGGCAATTCAGTGTACAGACATTGCCCGTGATAGAACTAAGTTCTGGTGGTTTCCTGAGCCTTGTGCGTCTGTTTGTATTCTGATCTGAATACAAATACAAAGGAAATAGTTGTTGACTTCAAAACACGTGGGGAGCATTCTCCACTGTACATTGAGAGATCTCCAGTGGAAATCGTCAAGAGTACCAAATTCCTTGGGGTACATCTGGCAGAGAACCTCTCCCGGTCCCTTAACACCAGCTCTATAGTGAAGAAGGCACAGCAGCGTCTCTACTTTCTGCGTAAGATGAAAAAAGCGCGTCTTCCACAATCTATCCTCACTATCCTATCCTCATCTTCTACAGAGGGTCTACTGAAAGCATTTTATGCAGCTGCATCACTACCTGGTATGGAAACTGCTCTGTATCAGATCGCAAGATCCTGCAGCAGAGGTGGTGAGGACAGCTGAAAAAATCATTGGGGTCTCGCTTCCTGCCATTATGAGTATTTACCACACCCGCCGTCTCCAGAAGGCTACCCGCATCGTCAGGGATAGCACCCATCCTGCACATGATCTCTTTACCCTCCTAAAATGTATATGCAGATCAGCGCCTACAGCAACAGAGAAAGAAACAGAAAAAAATAGAGCAATATGTTTCAATATCACACCAACACCCAGTGTCCAGGTTTTTTTTGAGGTGTATTTCCCCTTTAAATTTCCACTCTTATTGGTGACATGCAAAGTTTTTCCAATTTTTCCACCACCGTTTGGCTGGATTACCTGCTTACAAACTGTAGGTATGTAAAATGTTGGAACGAGCCACACAAGAAGGTATTTTAGATCAGAAAGAATATGATTATTTATACAAAAAAACCCAAACATACCAGTTTTCTACTGCTTACCGAAAATCCACAAGGATATAAGAAATCCACCTGGAAGACTGACAATATCAGGAATAAATTCGATCTCATGTAATCTATCGGAATATGTGGATAATATACAGGTATTACAGAGATATGTAACAGAATTACCCACATATCTAAGGGACTCCACCCATGCCATCCGAATCTTACAGAATATAAAAATAACCAAAGAAACTTAATTATGTACACTAGGGGGCACATTTACTTAGCTCGAGTGAAGGATTAGAAGGAAAAAAATGTAGAATTTCGAAGTTTTTTTTTGGCTACTTCGACCATCGAATTGGCTACTTCGACCTTCGACAACGACTTTGACTTTGAATTGAACGATTCGAACTAAAAATCGTTCGACTACTCGACCATTCGATAGTCGAAGTACTGTCTCTTTAAAAAAACTTCAACCACCTACTTCGCCACCTAAAACCTACCGAGTACCAATGTTCGCCTATGGGAAAGGTCCCCATAGGCTTTCCTAGCAATTTGTGATCGAAGGAAAATCGTTCGATCGATGAATTAAAGGAGAAGGAAAGGTTAAAACTAAGTAAGCCTTATCAGAAAGGTCCACCTAAATATACCAGTAAACCCTCAAAGTAGTGCTGCTCTGTGTCCTCTTTTAAAAGAAACACAGCATTTCTTTCCTTCTATTGTGTACACATGGGCTTCTGTATCAGACTTCCTGCCTTCAGCTTAAACCTCTTTGCTCCAGGCGTGAGCATGCTCAGTTTGCTCCTCTTCCCCTTCCCCTCCCTTCTCTGCTGTAATCTGAGCCCAGAGCTATAAGTGAGCAGGCAGAGACTCAGGCAGGAAGTGATGTCACACCAAGTAAATACTGCAGCTTCTATCCTAAACAAACAGCGAGCTTCTAGAGCTTTTTACTCCGATATGGTAAAACATTCTACAGAATAAATATAGCATTCTAGCTTGCACTGTTGTGGCTAAGCTATTGGCAATAAAATGCCACCGTAGCTTTCCTTCTCCTTTAAAATCCTTCGAATCGTTCGATTCGAAGGATTTAATTGATCGAACAAATTGAGATAAATCCTTCGACTTCGATATTCGACCCATAGTAAATGTGCCCCTAGATGTTAAAGCCGTATATACATCAATACAACATGAACTGGGGCTAAAAGCAATATCGCACTACTTAGAACAAGATGACACTCTACCAGACAATCAAAAGAATTTATACTAAATGCAATTTCTTATATTTTGAAACACAACTATTTTTGGTTTGAGGATGGTTATTATTTGCAACTGTGGGGCACTGTCATGAGATTCGCGCCCAGCTATGCAAATCTCTTTATGGGCTACTGGGAGGAGAAAAACATCCTACAAGAGCTGGGGGCGAGTCTCTTTGCTTGGAAATGCTTTATAGATGATATTATATTTGTGTGGCAGGGAAGCAAATCAGAACTTTTGCAATTTGTTGAAAGTATTAACCAGAACAATCTGAAATTAGAATTCACATTTACATACGATTTATCAACAGTAAATTTGATGGATTTAGAGATATACATAAATGAAGAATTGGTCAATTTTAAAACCTACTTCAAAAATGTAGATGTATGTAATTATGTACTCTGCACCAGTAATCATAATCCGGTATGGATAGATAATATCCTATACGGACAATTCTGTAGACTGAAGAAAAATTGCTCTGATCCGAAGGAATTAGATAAGCAATTAGATCACATAACAAATAGATTTAAACAAAGAGGTTACCAACAGGAACTAATAAAGAAATCTAGAGAAAAAGTCAATAAACTAAATAGGGAGGATTTAATAAAAGGAAAGGAGAGAAAATTGGCAAAATAAGAAAATACTTGTACATTTATTATAACGTATACTCCATATGCAAAAGAAGTCAGGAAAATTATGACTAGACACTGGAATATATTAAAAGGAGATGAACAACTAACAGGGAAAATTCCAGATCAACCACAAGTAGTTTACAAAAGAGCAAGAAATCTAAAACAAATGCTTGTACGCAACTATATTTACACTGAAAAAACAAAAAGCAAGGAAGAGAGGAAAGTATGGAATGGCTTCTTCCCCTGTGCTGTATGTAAAGCCTGTAAATATGGCCAAAAAAAGAAAAATTTTAAATCTAACATCACAGATAAAACATACGAAATTAAACAGTGCATAAAATGCACAATGGAAAATGTAATATATTGTCTAGAATGCCTTTGTGGCTTACAATATATAGGAAAAACAAATAGAAAATTAAGGGAAATAATTAATGAACACATAAGAAACATAGAGAAGGGGAAAGAAAAACAAAGCGTGTCAAAACATTTTAAAAATTGTCATAATAAGAACGCAAAACGGTTATAATTTTGGGGTATCACTGTAGTTAAAAATAACTGGAGGAGTGGTGATATAATTAGGAGAACGTTACTAGAAGAAAGTAAATGGATCCATAGTATGCAAACATTTACCCCCTATGGATTAAATATTGATATAAACCTAAGGGCATTTCTATAAAAAAATATAAAAAAATAAACATAAAAATAGATGAAAAGATTAACCCATAAAGAGAGAAATGACAAAAATTAAATAAACAAATACAAACAAAAACAAAATAAAAAAACAAAAAAATAAAAATCATAAAGTCAATAGGAGAACTATAACTCTCTGCATATGGAGTAGTGTAATAAATGGGAGTAAAACAAATGAAAAATACATAGAGAAAAAAATGCACTAGCACCTTAATAACCATGATACATATAATCCATATTCCCCAAATCAATTTATTATACACTGAACCAAATTTATTTAACTATGGGCAATAAACAGGATGAAACTGAAACCGGTCCAAATGTATTTTAAATAATAAATAAAAAACCAGGAGAAGTAAAAACAAGAAGCTCTTGTAAATTAAAACAGGTAGAATAAATTTTAACTTCGAGCAGTTGCCATGGCAACCCGCCTCACAACAACCCGGATGTGACATAGAATTAGAGAGATGTGGAGTGCACTGGTAGAACGGAAATCCACAGGAACTTGAGATCGCTATGACAACCACGAGTGAATAACAGGTAGAAAAGGGAAGCATGTAGCCAGGGATAGTATGCCTCTGAGGAAGCCAGCTGATTGGCTTATATCTTGGATAACCTGGCTGGAGTGAGGTACCACCTGAACAACACCTTGTATCCTACCTCTAAAATTACTGTGTTTACGGAGCAACTTTTCAAGTTTTGCCAAATGCATATCCAATCCTTCTCAGGTTCTTTCCCAAATCGGTTTCCCATGCTTTTATATAATTTAGATCTATCAAATTATCAGGTGTGTTAATTTGTCTATATAGAATTGAAATTGCGCCCCTAGGGGAAGCACCAATTTTTACACCATCTTTGAAAAAAGGAGGGTATCTTCTCTTGTAAGGTTGTAGAAGTCCATCAGCTCGAAAATATCCATGGTGAGGCAAGGAAAAGTTTTCAATTAGAGCAACTAATGAGTACGCTCCTCTAGTAGTTAACAAAGAGGAGACTGAAGTGAACCCACTGTCAACCCACCACTTAAACTGGGATTGAGAGGTCCCGGGGGGGGAATTTGGGGTTGCCCAAAATCGGAGCAGCCGGAGTGTAATCTGAATATAAATGGTATTTGGACGCTACCACATCTCACATCTTAAGAGACGTAATTCTGAGCTTTCTGGATAATGGGTTTCTGGTTAGGGGGTTCTATATCTGCCACATCCAGCCAATTTGGATTTTCAGGCCTTAAAAAATATCTGAATTTTTCGGGATTTATAAAGTCCGATGGTATGAAAACTCCGAATCTGAAAACCCAGCATCTCAAACCTGTCGGGGTCCTGTATTAGTCAATTGGGAAGTACCCAGTGTCTGTGCTGCTGTCAGTACTGATATCCGATGATTTTGGGTCAAAAAGTCCGAAAACCCCCGAAAAATTTGTGTTTTTTGCAGTGAAGTCCAAAAACTTCTGACTTTTCAGGGCAAAGGTCCGAAGTTTTCCCAGAACCTATCTTTTTTAAATGATAAATAAGGTCCATTCGGGAATTCAGAGTTGCTCAGATTTTTATCTTACAAATACTGAGATAAATTCGGAGCTTCAAAAATAACCCACGCTGTGTTTCATATGTGTGATTTGATCTTCAAATTTGAAATTACAAAAAAAGTATGTACTTGTAGTATGAACCTGTAGAGGGTCAGTTTATGGCCCGCAGCAACATTAAAATATTAAGATCTCTCTTTAAACACTGCAGCTCAAAGAAATAGAGGTGGATAGGTCATTAGTGTAAGGAGCATTAAAAAAAACTTTGCTTATGTGTGACAGTATACAAATACCATAAGCATTAACATTCATTGCCTGAAAGATACTGTTCAAAATTGGAAGCCAGAAATAAAATGGTTTAGTACTAAGCTAAAGGCTGACTGCTCACTGAGGACTAGGTAGACATTAGCAGTGACCAGTAGAGCTAAACTATTAGAAAGGCCAACCTTCCATGAAGGGAAGATAAACAGAGACAGTCACTGGGGCCTTATATGTGGTCTCCCTGTTCAAAGAGTTTAACTTCAAGTAGAACCAGTTGCAAGACAGTAAGCTGAGCTTTGAGTTGGCTACTCAACACCTTAGGACTATTGTTCACAAGTAAAATTATTATTTTTGTGGACCACTTCATATGCACTTATACTGTACATGTAGGGGTTATTTGGATTAATGTATTATTTGATAAATAACTTTAAGGTCTATGCTTCTATTTTTCCATTTATGTGTAGTGATAAAATCATAAGCACATGGATTACATTTCACACAAAAAAATGCTGCATAAGTAGGCATAACATTTTATGATGATTCAATATTTCTTATTTGCACTAAAACAAAAATCACATTAAATAAACTTCAAGCAGTAAATGAAGAAGTGTAAATTTCCGGTAGAACATTACATAAGGCTGATGGCACTGTAGTTGGCAATATGGCTTGCTGTGCTTTAATTAGGTGCTATTTACAAATAGCCCTGGTATTTTCACGAATTGTGTACTCGATTTGCGTCCTTGTTTAAGTCTCATGGCACATGGGAATTCTAACTTGTCTCAGAAGATGAAACTTTAATGAGCTTTCTCTTTGAAATGATACAGCATTCAGTCTAGCAGAGAAATATATATACATGTCAAAAGTGTACTGACAGCCGGTAGGCTCAAAGGATGAGATGCAGAATGTGTGCCAGCGTTTTCTGGGGAAGTGATTAAAAATGACGGGGATACTTGCAGATAAACAAACACCTGGCTGGGTCTTTAATGCTGGCTGCTAAAAGCTAGGAATTAGGATAATGTGTGTGTGATTTGTACTGAAAGGCTAAAAGAAAGAATGGAAACTTTCTCAGTGAATAAAACCACAGCTAGATATTCTTTAAGGCATTAGTTGGTATGTTATTTTTTTTTTTTTTATCAATGCCTTAATGCTTTATAAGAAAGAAAAAAAAAGATATACAGGTCTAATTCAGGAGGTAAAAAGAATCAACTGATAAAAAAAAGCTAAAAGTAGTTCAGGGAACACAGGGACACATTGACACAAAGTCCTACTTCAAAGGTTATACAGTACCACACCAATCATCATTCTTCAT
This sequence comes from Xenopus laevis, assembly GCF_017654675.1. Taxonomy (NCBI): domain Eukaryota; kingdom Metazoa; phylum Chordata; class Amphibia; order Anura; family Pipidae; genus Xenopus; species Xenopus laevis. The sequence goes on from NC_054379.1 coordinate 84,816,001, forward strand.
AAAATCTAAGAGTTAAAACTGATCTTGAGATGTGCCAGTTCAATTTTCCTTACTGAGCTGTGAATATCCTGGTGACAGCTTTCCAGTCAAAGAAACATTTTTTCAGATTTTGTGCCATTTGTCCGATTTCTTATTCTTCTTAAAGGAACAGTAACTTAAAGTGTTTTTAAGGAATGACAAAATAATATAGTATTGCCCTGCACTGATAAAACTGGCATATTTATTTAAAAAACACAACTATAGTTTACAAAAACAAGCTACTGTGTAGCTATGGGCAGCCATTAAAGCACAGGATTCACAGTAGATAACAGATAGGTACCCTAGGCAGCCGGCCGGTCAGAGCACCCAAAATGTGTGAAAAACACGTGTGCGCGAAACCCCCCACTTTAAAAATGATGCAGAGCAAAAAGTAGGATGACAAATGCTGGGTAGAGCACCAATCAAGGGGTAGGAGAGACAGAGAAGGTGCGTGCCTGGCGTCCTCCCCCCATCTTTGCACCCTAGGCACATGCCTACTCTGCCAACCCCTAGTTCCGACCCTGGGTACTGACAAATCCCATTGTATACAACAGAGCTTATCTGTTATCTGCTGTTTGACCTGTGCCTTTTATCCTTTTTCAGCTTTGAATGGCTGCCACCATGGCTACACAGCAGCTTCATTATATAAACTATAGTAGTCTTTCTGAAGTAAACCTACCAGTTGTACCAATGCAGTAGAGCAGCACATTATATTTTCATTGCTTTTCATTCCTTTAAATCATATATTTTGTTACAGGGTGGGATGGACCAGGGCAAAATATTGCTTTGAAGATAAGAATATAGCAATATTTATATAGGATTTTTCTTCCACTAAGAATAAGGGGCAGATTTATCAAGGGTCGAAGTGAATTCGAGGGAATTTTCGAAGTAAAAAAATTAGAAATTCAAACAAATTTTTTGGATACTTCGACCATCGAATAGGATACTACGACTTTGAATTTACTTCGAATTCGATTTTAAGTAAAGTAGTTCGAATATTCGACCATTCCATAATAGAAGTACTGTCTCCTTAAAAAAAAATTCAACTTTAATACTTCACCAAATTAAACCTGCCGAAGTGCTATGTTAGCCTATGGGGACCTACAGCATTTTTCTAAGTTTTTGGAAGTCGAAGTAAAATCGTCCGATCGTACGATAAAATCATTTAATCGATTTAATCGTTCGATCGAACGATTTGACTTAGACCGCAGAATACCCAAATTCGATGAAAAAAGTTTGAATTCGATATTGGAATTCGAAGTATTTCAATTCGATGGTCGAATTTCAAAGTATCTTTTTACTTCGAAATTCGACCCTTGAATAAATCTGCCCCTTAAAATTTTTAATCACAATACAGAATGTCTTAAGTATTGCATAAAGTCACTGGCACGCACAGCAAGTTCAAGCAGGGCAAGCCGCTTTTTTTGCCATTTTGGACTCACTTCTCGGCATCAGGTTTCTGCATTAAGTGGGATTTATTTGGACTGGGATTACATTTCACCAGTTGGATTTAATGTTTGGTGCTACACACGACTTGTCTAACTGTAATGCCACTAATTATGCTAATTAGATAGTTGTGTGCTAATATATATATATGTTATTCCACTCACCAATCTTTGTTTTCACCCCAAAACCTTGTGAATCTGTAAATAGAATTGCATGGGCTTGCCCAGGGGCGATCCTGGCCCCTCCGCCGCCTGAGGCAGCCACCTCCCCTGTGTGCTTACCTTTTTGCATCTGAGGGGGTCCCGGGGGGTCCACAGAGCGGCAGAGAGGGCCAGTACGCTAGTGCGGAGAGCCTAACCGCACTCTCTGCACTAGAAGAGCCGAATTTCCGGTTTCAAAACCGTCAATTCGGCTCTTAAAGTACCAGGAGTGGCATTTTTGCCTGAGGCGACAACATCAACTCACCTCATTGGCAAAGCGCCCCTGGGCTTGCCTGCTTGAACTTGTGATGTGTGCTGGTGAGTGTATGCACTACTTATGACTGGGACAGTGCTAATCCCTCCCCACTGTGCACCAGGCAGTGTCCTTGACCGGGAAGGCCAGGGAGTGTGAGAGAGGTAGAATTTCATAAACCTGCCTGTCCAACATTTCATTTTAAAACCAAGAGTATTAATATGAAAGTTGTTCACCTTTGCTGGTGAAATTTGCTTCCCTTTCGTCTGCAAGATAATTGGTGATGTTGGGTAGTGATATTGGAGAGCAGCACTCGCAGTAGTGTTCCACTTCATCCCACAGATTTTCAGTTGAGTTGAGGTCAGGGGTCTGTGCAGGACAGACAGTCTTTCATCTCAGCATTAACATGTTATTTCAATGGAATCACTAGTCCTAACCAAAACATAAAATACAGTTACAGACAATGTTTATAGTTTCTACTACAAATTAAGACTTATTTTCCTGAACCTGTGATTATATTATATGATAATGTTATCCTCTTTAAGGAAAAAATGTCATTTGGTGATCAATTATCAAATTCTTGCTTAATTAGCAAATTCTTGCTTAAAGTTACAAATAAAGCTTTTCTAGAAACCAAAATACCTCTCTTTAATCAAGCAGGAAAAATATACGCAGCATATTGCTTTGTAAACCCATGATGTAAGACTATTACAGCATGATTATTAGATCCGTTAAAGGCCACATTAATTGGCGATAAGGCTACATTGGCGCTATTCTTAAGTAAACTTGTATGGGTTTTTGTGACTATCATTGCTCCTGCAAATACCATTTAAACCAAGGTTTAATGTTTTATAGCTGATTTAGCAATTTGTGGAAATTGTGCAGATATCCTCCCTGGTAATTTGATCATTTAAATGACTGAGCTATTTCTATAGCTTGGAATTAGCTGTAAGACATTTAAGGCCCTATTTGAGTCTTTGGGATAAAAGCTGCCAATTTTTTTTTACAAAAGTCCATTCAGGAAAAAAACTGAAAGTTGCCTTGTCAAGCAGACTCCAAAACCAATTGTGAATTCCATAACTGGCGTGAGATTTCCTTAATGATTGCCCAAAGACTTGAGCAGTTTTAATTTGCCCTGAATGTCAGCAGAAACAATTTTGGTTGATCCAGATTTTTTTTCTGGCACCATTTTGCAATTAAAGTGAAAAATATTATTTACCATTTGCAGTACTTTTTTTTTTTTTTTTTTAGGTGACTTTATGAATAGGTTAGGTTACTGGAAACAATGCAATTAAACAGAATTTAGCTTGGGAATACTTTCTGATGCAAAGTCACACTGGGAAAAGGGAGACATGCACTTCTAAATGAACCACTTCTGTAAACTCTTTTGTGACTGCTAGGAAACTTTTGCTGACAGTCAAAAATAAAATAAACATTTTGAACTGCTGGGTTGCTGGAAAGCCTTTAGGAGCCTTCAATATTACTTGAATATGTCTAATAAAATATGTTCTAAGCTGAAAAGTGATAGAATATAGCTCAAATCAAGAGTAGTTTGGAGTATTGAAGAAATTCCAGTTATCTCCTTGATATCACCTTCTCCTTGCTGTGCACATTTCTTTGAGATTTGTGGGGACAGAAATTAAAAACAATATTACTTTCTATAAAAAAGATGAAGAAAAGAATATGGCGATCACTCATGTCTTGTAATAGATTTACTACAACTACCCTGTGTTAGAACATCAAGCGTTACACAATACATTGTTGCTTTTAAGATTGTATTATTATTTCTTGCTTTTGTATGATTTGCTAAAATTGTTACAATATGGACTTTATGACCAGCCTCTTCAAGGCAACACTACCGTAATACTGTAACATTGAAAATGTCAATAAAAATTGTTATTAAAAAAAAATGAAGAAAAGGTTTAATGTATGGGTTATGGTTACCAAAATGACTTATTTTAGGACACTTTCTATATCCATACCCCCTAAAATATGAATAGAGTTGTAGAGAGCCCTCTGGAGTTTTAATGTGACTGGATTTGTAATAGTTGCTCTCTTTTGAGTATCAATCAATTGTGGCCAAGAGGCTCCAATCATGTCCTTATAGTACATGGGTGAATACTTGATCCTTTGACTACTGTTTTGTCTTCACTAGGCCCAAGAGAAGTAAAATCATTTAAACTTTTGCAATATGCGTATGACTTTCCTCAGGCGGAACAATTCTGCTGTTATCAAGTTAAACATTTTACTCAGACATTGCACTTTACACAATGCAAGTCAGTGGGGGTTTAACGGCTTGGAAAAGTGCCGTGACAAATCATTACAGCATGGAAAAGAGCTTTGTAGATCTTAAACCTTCGATAGTTTATTCCATTACTGCTTGGAAAAAAATATTGACGCTAAGTAAATCTTTCTTTTAAAGGGGAACTCCGGCTTCCAAACCAAAATTGGCGATAACACAGACATCTCTAATATGCCCATCACAGTTACCTATTTCTTCAAAAAGTATGAATAAATGCCATTTTCTATGCTGCAATCCAGCTGTTTAACAGTTCTTCTCTTTCTGCATCATTTCAAATGCTGGCAGGGAAGGAGGGACTAAACACTGATGTTACAAATTGTAACAACTTCTCCACAGCTTACAGTCAGCATGCAGGAACTACATAACCCACAATGCATTGCACGGTGATGTTCATTTCCTTATTGAAATCACGTGTGCAGGGAATTGTGGGGTTTGGGGGATGCAGGCTGAGTACAAAGTAACAATAGTCAGCCAGCTGATACAAAGTAACAGTAGTCAGCCAGCTCAGCAAAGTAGTCAGACAGAGCAGCAGGCGAGCAGGGGACTAGGCTTAGGGAAGTGTACCAAACCATTATGGAGTATGCAGTTCAGTTTTGGACTCCAGTCCTTAAGAGGGATATAAATGAGCTGGAGAGAGTGCAGAGACTTGCAACTAAATTGGTTAGAGGGACGGAAGACTTAAATTATGAGGGTAGACTGTCAAGGTTGGGGTTGTTTTCTCTGTAAAAAAGGCGCTTGCGAGGGGACATGATTACACTTTACAAGTACATTAGAGGACATTATAGACAAATGGCAGGGGACCTTTTTACCCATAAAGTGGATCACCGTAACAGAGGCCACCCCTTTAGACTAGAAGAAAAGAACTTTCATTTGAAGCAACGTAGAGGGTTCTTCACAGTCAGGACAGTGAGGTTGTGGAATGCACTGCCGGGTGATGTTGTGATGGCTGATTCAGTTAATGCCTTTAAGAATGGCTTGGATGATTTTTTGGACAGACATAATATCAAAGGCTATTGTGATACTAAACTCTATAGTTAGTATAGGTATGGGTATATAGAATTTTAATTAAAAGTAGGGAGGGGTGTGTGTATGGATGCTGGGTTTTCATTTGGAGGGGTTGAACTTGATGGACTTTGTCTTTTTTCAACCCAATTTATCTATGTAACTATGTAACTATTAAAAATCATGAAAAGTCTGCATATTTTTTAATTGATGTATATTGCAAAGTTGCTTGAAATTATGTTTACTTTTCAAAAAGCTTAAGTTATGTTTTTGTGGAGTTCCCCTTTAAGTATTTTTCCTTCATATTGCTCAACAGTCAGTTGGGACTGCAATTTATCTATTAAAACCATATATATACCATATATATACAGTATATATACAGTATATATATATATATATATATACCGGTAAACGCTCGCACTCTAATCCAGTCTTCGGTTACTGTGGGTGCTGGGTCAAAATTCAAGCATGTAGCAATTAGACAGGGACCCGCACTCCAATGTTCAGTGAAGGAAATTAATATTATAAAACAAAAACCTGGGTGCCAGTCTAAGAGAAACAGGTAGACAATGCAAGGAGACGGCACACAAAGGTATTACAACAACGAAGTTTGTTTGTGAACAACTTGGAGGTTTATTTAACCAACGTTTCAGTTCCTCATAGGAACTTTCATCAGGAAATGAGAGTATTGTGCACAGTAGGACGCTTAAATTCAAATTATGGTGCCAAAAGTTGGTTGCTAGGCAACCGATTTGTTGGTGTGGACAGACACAGTGAATATTGCACTTGAAAGCACAAACACATCAGCCGCATTAAATGTTAAAAGCTCCTACCTCATTACCCATAACACGTACCCTTGTTAACTGGAGCAATCATGTTCTCAGCATAGAAGTAGCGAGTCTCAGTCCTCGTCCAAGGTCCTGTATTGGTGTGCCGTACGTAAAGCTTGCCTGCGGGTTCAGTGGGGGCGGAGCTGGGTACAACATGCGCATTCTCGGAACTAGGAGCAGTAACCCACACTGCTGCTCATAGCAACGGCGGTGCTCTGTTATTGCTTACCACAGCGCAGGCACTACAGTTCCTAGGTGCACAATCTGCGAACTAACGCCGATCAATGCACCATGCTGTACTTAGCCATGCTGGGCAATATAAGCGCTGGTCTCGGTTGGCCACTGCTCCCCCCCACCTTCACCCATTGCACACCTATCAGGACAGGGATCGGGACTGGAATAAATCAAGTCAAGTGCAACATTCATTGTGTCTGTCCACACCAACAAAGCGGTTGCCTAGCAACTTGGCCCCATAATTTTAATTTAAACTTCCTACTGTGCACAATACTCTCACTCCCTGATGAAAGTTCCTGTGAGGAACTGAAACGTTGGTTAAATAAACCTCCAGTTTTTTCACAAACAAACTTCGTTGTTGTAATACCTTGGTGTGCTGTCACCTTCTATTGTCTAAATACATATATATATATATATATATATGTATATATACTGTATATAGAATTTGGTATTATTTGGGCTATTGCACATGATAATAATAAAGCCATAAAGTACATTTTGCTGAGGATACTGGAAATTTTAGTTTATCAAAAACTGATGACCTTAAAATTAATTTACCCTAAAACACCGTGATGGCATATGTTTCCCAGTCATTTCACTACAACACATTTAGTTTATTTAGACTGCATTAAATACTCAATTTGCTTTCTTTTTTCTTTTAATAACCTGTTGCCAGAATAACTCATTAAATGGATATTCCATAGTTTGCTCAATAAGCATCATTAAATAGAAAAAAAGATGTTCTGCCTGTGGCTATGCTTTTAAGAGGCACTTTGCTATGAAGAGAACTCCGGCTAAGACTGTCTATTTCAGCAGTGTTCTAATAACCATTTAAATGAACGTTTCTTTTATTAAAACTAAGATCTTTGTATGCATTTTCACAGAGCCAAATCAGATTTTTTTTTTTTTTTTGGCAGTAAGTTAAAAGATCTGCACCTAACAGCATATCAACTGCACCACGTCAAAGAGACCAAAATTATTAGGACACAATTTTGTGTGTAGTATTATAACCTATTTTGTGCATCTTCCCAGTTTAGATAAGGAGCCATTATTAATAAAATATGAAGGCAAACTACCCGCTGAATATAGATTTTTTTTTTAAAGAAAATAGAGCATCAGCCATCATTGTTATAAAATAAAATTGATTCTGGCAAGTAATATTGATCAAAGCATAGTTATCCACTGGTAGCTTACTCAACATAAAATACTCAGTGACACATTGTGATATCGCATATGCTGCCAAAAGGCACTTAATATTTCATGAGATTTGTTTTTGTTTTGTTTTTTTACGTATTTTCTTCTAACTTTAGAAATTTGTAGATCCTTTCTTCTAAACTCAACATGTACGGAATATAGAACAGTTACAGTGTTTATTAAAGAAGAACTAGCTTTTAACATAGAAGTAGGCTACATGTTTATAATGTATTATGTGGAATGCTGGGGGCCTGGGTTTTCCAGATTAGGGATATTTCCTTCATTTGGATCATCATATCTTAAAGGAATTGTTCTGTATAAAAATAAAAACTGCAACTAAATGTTTGCAGACTGTTGATCAGTCCTGCACATTGACTCAGAGGAATTTTTGCCCATTCCTCCATACAGAACAGCTTCAGCTCTTGGATGTTATTATTATTATTATTATTATTATTAACATGTATTTATATAGCGCCAACATATTGCGTAGCACTGTATTTTGATGGGTTTCTTCACTTAAACTGCTCACTTTAGGTCTTACCACAACATTTCAATTGGATTAAGGTCAGGACTTTGACTTGGCCATTCCAGAACACTTTAGTCTTCTTTAACTAATCTTTTGGTAGAAAGATTTGTGTGTTAAGGATCGTTGAATGCATTCAAGGATGTTGGTAGCATTTGTTGCTAAATATAAGTACAAACAGAAGTGATATTAAAGGGGTGGTTCATCTTAAACGTTATTTATATTATAGTTTGTCCTATTCTTATAAATTTTGCAATTGGTTTTTATTATTTATTCATTATCGTTTTTTAATTATTTGTTGTCTAACTCTTTCCATCTTTCAAATAAGGTCACTGACCCTAGCCACCAAAAACGATTGCTCTGCCAGGTTACAATTGTATTGTTATTGTTATTTTTGATTACTTAACTTCCTATTCAGTCCCTCTTCTATTCATATTCTAGACTCTTTCAAACGATTTCCTGGTTGCTATGGTAAGTAAGACATAAGCAACCAGACAGCTTCTGAAATATCAAATTGGAGAGCCATTGAACAGTAAGTTAAATAACTGAAATAAAACATTCAAAATTGCCTCAGAATATCAATGCCTACATCATACTAAAAGTTCATTTAAAAGTGAACAATCCAGTTAAAAGATTAGCTATCCCATAAACATAAATGTTGTCATGATATTAGACGGTGGGCCCACTTTCCAAACTATTATTCCTCCTCTCCTCTCTCTTAACCTTTTATTCTTCTAGTCTTTTATATCTACTTACTATATTTTTCGATTAGTAAGCATTTTTCCCCATAAAGGAATAGATAAGGATCATGAACTAGTCCAAATGGTGAGAACCAAGAGGGCCCACTGACACCTGGGCCCACCGGGAGTTTTCCTGGTATCCCGGTGGGCCAGTCCGACACTGCATATAATTGTCCTTTAGGAAGCTACAGTTTGTCTTCAACAAGCAGTTCCTTTAAATTATTTTTATTGTTATCAAAATTCCAGAGCTTTACATTTCTGCTAAATACATTATATGACATGGTATTTGTATATAATTGTTAAAAGTCATTTTGTTTTATTAAACAACAAGGTGGTAAAAGCTGCAAATTAAGGCAGGCAGAGTAAGGGCATACACGGGCAGAGCAAGGCAGAAGACGGGGAAACCACACTAAGATGAACAGTATGTACTGTACTAAAACAAGCAGTCAGGATTCTCATTTGAGGATACTTTTGCATTAGTCGGGCAGGCTGGGGAAAATGCTTTATCATGCAATATTGTTTTTAAAATCCATCTCTTAGGTTGTGAAACTACAGCTCCCATTATGTTTCAACCTTTGTGACTTTGCTGAAGAATATTATTATTTAGTGGGTGGGTGCCCGAGGCCATGCGGTCCTGGAACCCGGATGCGCGGTCCTAGCCCGCATACCCCCCCTACGATGCAAGCACGCAGTGCTCCCTGAGAAGTGACTGGGTGGCATCCCACCCCTAATATTCTGCCGCCCTAGACCCGGGCATTTGTGGCCCCATCACAAATGCAGGCCTATTTATATTGCATATTTAATGCAGAAGATGGGTTTCTCTGAATTTAGCAAAATAAGGATTATTATTATTTCTGACACACTTTTAAGAACATTGCACATATTTCTATGTGTATATCAAATACATCCAAATGAGAAACCACTTACACTGGAAAATTCATAATTGATCTACAAACACATCATCAAGCTTCTAAATACATTAAAAAACTGTTAAAATCAATGTTGCTTTTCAGGGCTGTTAGTTGTACTAACCTTTGTTTTTTTCATTTATTATGTGACTGCATGACTTAAATTCAGTGCAATTTAAGTGACAAATATACTATTGCTTGCTTCAGCAGCATGAACAGCTCAGTGAAAATGAAAGGATTCTGTCCTCAGTTCCTGCTAAATGCCAATACCAAGTTTGTATCCTGCAGCTGCTTATTGATTGTGTTGTGCACTTTATAAAATCTAAAGCTTTGGAAATCCAGTACATATGTTAAGGTAAATTATATGGCATTTCCCAGTCTATTTAGGGGTAATATACAACTGTAAGCCCATTTCAAACAAAATTGCCATGCTTTTTACCCCAAGACATAATTATACAGTTGTACATTGTGGCAAAGGACTAATATGTATCAGATTGCACCATAGTATGGCAGAACTATTCAGCAGAATGTGGCAACCTGATTGGTCCTTTGCCTTTAAGGGGTTGCTCACCTTTAAATGAATGTATAGTAGGATATGGCCCCTTTGCATTTCATGACAGACACAGAGAGGCCTCTTAGTGCACTTAGTGTCTGCTGTGGCCCGGCAGTCCTCACACATGTAGGACAGTAGGCAGCTTGTATTGGTGGTTCGTGATGTCATTTACATGTGTAATATGTCACTTCCTTTCGCACACACGCATTGTCAACATTTTTCAAGCTACTGAGAACCATCCATAGATGGGTTCTGCACATGTGTGCAATCTTATATTAAATATATTATAGATATAGACAGAGAAAAATACTACTGGCATTTTAACAATGGAACACCCCTGCAATGTAAATACATAGGGGTCTATCAGACTAACTAGTGAAATCTTTTAATGTAGTATTTTCACACTTTAACTACAGGAATAATGGGAATTACAAAGGCCCAGTTCAGTTTTAACTACAGGAATAATTGGAATTACAAAGGCCCAGTTCAGTTTTAACTACAGGAATAATGGGAATTACAAAGGCACAGTTTAGTTTTAACTACAAGAATAATGGGAATTACAAAGGCCCAGTTCAGTTTTAACTACAGGAATTATGGGAATTACAAAGGCACAGTTTAGTTTTAACTACAGGAATAATGGGAATTACAAAGGCACAGTTCAGTTTTATGCACAAAGTCCCTCCTAAGAGCTCTTTTACCAGCTCTACCTTCATCTATGTTTGTATCCTTGTAAAAGGCACTTTCTCCCATGTAGTTAGCACAAGAACAAGACCTTTCCTCACATGGGGTCCACACACTCATTTCTGGTGGCTACTTTGTAGATTGAGTGACTAAACCAGGCTTATTTCTTGTGTCCTCCTCCTCCTCTCCCAGTTGTGCACTGAGGTCTCAGTCACTTGTCCTGTCTCCCAGCCAATCAAATCACTCCCTTGCCTCTAAATAGGTTGGATGATGGCACAGCTTGGGAGGTAAAGGCATGGGAGCTAGTAAACCTAAAAAAAATGCAGGCAGTCAGCAGGAAACTGGGAAATCGATGCTCTGATCACCTACACATATATTTCATATTAACATCTGTGCACAATTACAGGGGTGGTTTCATAACATTTAGTATGTTATCAAATGCTCTATTCTTAAAACAATTCCATTTTTTAAAAAAGTCTTTTAATTATGTACTTTATTCTTATTATTCTTTTCAGTCATTAACCATAACTATTGTTCTGTGAGGCTATAGTTTTATTGTTACTTTTTAATGCTTATTTTTTATTTCTCTTTTATTCTAATGTACATTTATATTTTGAAGAGAAGTTTGTTTTTGTCATTATCACTTTGATCTCAGGCCACTCTTCATAGGTATGACCATCTAAGAATCCAAGAAGCAATCCATGTTCCCTTTGCACAATTTAATAAATATTTTATAGTTGTGAGATACACAAATCCTCAACTATATGCTGATTTATCTGCATAATCCACACTGATAATGTAAACCTAGAACATGAATTATTGTGCAAATTAAGATGATTTTTGCCTTTGCACCCTGGCAAATGGGTCTTTGTGCTACAAAACAGACCTCCATGGACTCGGTACTGCATATCATTAACCATGTTGTATTCTTAAGGAGCAGGCTGTGAAAGATTCATATAAAAAGCACAGAGTTTTGGATCCTCAAGCTGCCCCCTCTCCTCATTGTGCTTAGAAAATCAGCACTGGAGTAGGTTTAAGGGGGTAAGCTTTCTTGCTCTTTGAACTAGAAGAGCCTTTCAAAGTCTTTCAACGTAACCAGGAGTGGCTTATTGTTGCCCCTAGTTCTGAACTTACCTCATGGCAGCAGCGCCCCAGAGTAGACATCCTCTCTTCTGTACTCTAAATTGTAGAGCACAGGAATGCCCTGGACCCAAGTTCTTTCTGAATGAAAACTAAGGGTCATGATTGTGTAGGGCAACAGTAAATTACCACTTACCTTTAATAGTCAATTTATCTCCAATTGAGTATAATAAAATTATAACTTGTGCAATAAAAAATGTACATGTGCTCTATGGCCAGTAGACCATCTATTGCAAAAAGAACCTCCAATGGGAATCCTGCAACCCCCCATCTGTGCCATCACTATGCATCCATGTGCACTTCTTAGCATGCAACAGGAAGGGGGCAAGGTGGCAAGCCAGCAAGCTGCCTAGAGCACCTAGTTGACTAGGCCCTGCACTGGCTCCATTTAAAAATGATGGTAAGCAATAATTGCATAGTAATCTCAGTATGTTAAAGGAGAAGTAAAGCTACCAATGCAGTTTTTTGCTGGGTAAATAGCCATAGAAGCTCTCTCTGTTAAAAAAGCAGCTGCCATATCAGTTTGTTGTGACATAACTTCCCCATTTGTCTCTCCTGAGGGGGTTATTTACTGAAATCTGAAGTAACTTTATCTCATATTTTATTTAAAAAAAAACGCAAACAAACTCCCATTCCCGATTTTAGCTTATTTATTATAAAAAAAACGATTTAATCGGATTGCGGAGAAACTCGATAAATCGAGTGAAAACCCAAAATGCTCAAATTTTTCAGGATTTTTTACCTCTCCCATTCACTTAAACAGGACCCCAACAGGTTTGAGATGGTGGATTTTCAGATTCCCATGAAAAATTCAAGTTTTTTGCCCCAAAAAGCCTGACCAGATAAATGAGGTTTAGTAAATAACCCCCTTGCGTCTCTTACTGCTGGCTTAAATTACAGTAGGGAATGGGAAGGGGAGAAGGGAGAAAGACGGGGGAGAGTAGGAAATCTTAGCTTCTTCTTGTTTTACTCAAGAATTACATTACAGAATATATTACTTCCTTAGAGAATACTACTTGTCGTTGTTACCTTGGCTTAATGGGAAACAGATTCTGTGGCATAGTGCAGTTTTGGCCCACATTAGCTCTGGATACATTGTTAAACTTTGAAATATACATTCTTCTCAGCAAAGGAGAAGCTAATGTACAATACATGAAAAGTAAAAAAAACAATATATATATTCAGAACATCAATGACTTTTAATCATTATAATCCTTTCCTTGCAATCCAATGTACCATTTTCAAGAAGAGTCAGTAAAAAAAAAAAGAAAGAAATACATAAAAGCAGAATACGGCAGATACAATTTAAATAATACTAGCACAACTAAATCTTCAAACAGAAAGAGAGCCAATGTTTAGCTTATTTTCGGGAATAAAATGTAGGCATGAAATTGATTGCAATACTTTATTAACAATGGATTGCAACAAAATAAAACCAGAATAAAATCTGCATATGAAAGAGCAATAATTCTTCTTACAAACTAGGATCAAAGACACTGTGACATATATTGAATTTTCATGTACTGCCCCATTTCTTGAGGATATGTTCATGGCCTGGTCAAATGAGAGTTTTTGTTAGAAAGAATATGTGTCATTTCATTTTTTTTTTTTTTTTTTTAAATTTCTTTATTTGAGTAGTTTTCCAAACAAAAAGACATAATAAATACAAAATACAATAACAATCACCAAGATAAGAAAATAACAGAAAAAAAAAAAAAAAAGGGGTACAAAAGGAAAAGGGGATAGGGGAAGAGGTACTTTGCACCTCCTTATACACTGTTTGAGATCACGTTACAGGACTTATCCGATTCTCCCATAAACCTATGCCACGGAGACCATGTTTTCCAATAGGTGCCACTATTATTATGATAGATATATGTTAATTCCTCTAACATTCTTATTTCTTCCACAGATTTTAACCAGTTATTACATATCGGAGCATCCTTAGACTTCCAGTTCCTTGGAATCAAAGCTTTAGCAGCTTGCATTAATTGAAAAGTAAGTGGATCATCTAACATCTTAGTTTTCGCTGGGAACACATTCAGCAATATTGTCGCATGATCTGCAACATCCAATTTAATGGATGTTATTTTATAAATGCTTTCTAGTACCTGAGTCCAAAAATCTTTCAATCTTGGACAAGTTAACCATATGTGTATGTGTGTGCCAACTTCTTTATTACATCTCCAACAAATGTAAGAAGTCTGTGGATGCATCTTATGAAGTTTAACTGGGGTGTAATGCCATTTTGTCACCATTTTATAAACTGCTTCTCTAACTTTCTCCGCCCTTGTCAACTTGTTTCCATGTTTAAAAATCTTTATCCATTCCTGTTCTGAAAGGTTATATCCCAATTCCCTTTCCCATGAAGAGCAGAAGCCTGGGAGTTTAAATTCCTCTGTGTTTAGTACAATTTTATACATTTTAGATAAAGGTTTGGTCATTTCTTGATTCTGGTTGAGTAGCTCCTCCCACTCTGTAAGGGGTCTGTCCCAGTCCCTTTCTTTTTTCATTTTTATAAAATAGTGCAGTTGATAATATCCCCAAGTCTCTCTTGGATGTTTCCCCCATCTCTTTTGTAATTCTTCTAATGGGCTCAATTTTCCCCCTTTAATAAAATCCTTTATCCTCGTGGGTCTATTGTCCCACTTCTCCCAAACTGCAAATACTCCTTTTTCCATTCCCGGAGGGAAATTTGGATTATCTCTTAAGGGTTGTAGCACATAAGGTGCTTTCGTCAAGTTCGATGTAACTTTATTCTTGTGCCAGATTTTCAAAGTTGCCCTAATTATCGGGTGTTGACTCATAGACTTATGTGCTGCCCAGTTCTCATCCCATAATGAGTTTTCTAGTGGATAGTGACACCATCCTTCTTCTAACTCACACCACTCTTTTCTTCCTATCCTCATAGTCCAATTCCAAAGTCTCACCAAGTGCACTGCTAAGCAATATAAATATGGATCTGGTACTCCCATCCCTCCTTTTTCTTTTATTTGGGTTAGTTGCTTAAAACTAAGCCTCGCTGTTTTCCCTCCCCAAATAAATCTAATAAAGATCGATCTTAGTGTATTAAAAAAGGTAAGGGGGACATCTATTGGGAGAACTTGGAGTAAATATAAAGCTTTAGGCATAACCACCATCTTTATCGCTTGAATTCTCCCAAACCATGATATCTTTATATTCTTCCATTTGTCAATTGTTTTTTGGATAGAGACTAATAATGGGACATAATTATCTTGGTAAGCTCTTTCTACGTCTCCTCTTAAATTCACCTCCAAGTTTTTAATAGTAGAGGTTGCCCATTTGAAAGGGAAATTATATTTTATTGTTGTAACTACTTCATCCTTCTCATTAATATTCAATAGCTCGGATTTTGAATAATTAAATTTTAAAGATGGATAATTCTCCAAATCGCTTTAGTAGGCTCATTATATTTGGTAGTGTAATGCCTGGATTTGTTACATAAATCAGTAGATCATCAGCGAATGCGGCGCATTTATACTCCTTTCCTTTTAACTGTATACCTGAGATATCTGGATTATTCCTAATATGTGCAAGAAGTATCTCCATAACCAATAGGAACAGTGACGGGGACAAAGGGCATCCCTGTCTCGTTCCGTTGTGAATCGAGATCTTCTGGGACAGTGTGCCATTAATTTTATTTTAGCCGAGGGTTTGTCATATAAGGCTAATATTCGGCTTCTAAATTGTTCCCCAAACCCAAAGTTTATCAATGTTCTTTCCAAAAATGTCCAGGATATTCTATCGAATGCTTTTTCGGCATCAGTCGTAAGTAAGCATGTTGGAGTTTTTGATATTTTCGCGTGTTGTATCAGTGTTTCAACCTTTTCCCCAATATTTGTGCGTATAATTTCATGTCTATATTTATTAAGGATATAGGCCTATAACTAGAGCATAATAATGGGTCTTTATCTTGTTTCTGTATAATGGTTATTAATGCTTCCTGAGCCTGCGTGTAAAACCCATTTTTCCCTGTAATAGCATTTAAGTACCTATATAATAACGGGGTAATGTCTGCCTTAAATATTTTGAAAAAGGATGCTATATATGTGTCATTTCATTTAGAATTAAAATTGTAAACCTCTTATTATTGGTATTTTGATTAAAAGTTGAACTATATTACAAATGAATGGTCACTAAATAAAAGATTTCAGAATTCATTTGTCTTTGGCATTCATTCAGACCTTGTAGTGCTTGCAGTGAGAGCCCTTATAAATATGGTGAGTTTTAAATACTGCACATTTTTGGAGGACCATAGGAAATAATTTTAATACACTTTTTTCCAGCAAAGAACTATTTAGGCCTCAAAAATTGGTCTCATTCTATTGCAGCAGAGCATGGCTCACATTAAAGGGGTCATTAATGTTACCAAAAACTGTGAAAATTAGTGATGAGCAAATCTGTCCCGAGAAATTTGCAAAAGGCATTGAAGTCAAATGCGCGTCCAAATAATTTGATGTGTGACAATTTTGACGAGCAACAATTTTTGATATCACAGCAAATTTTCCTACGGTGAATTTTCGCTGCAGTTTCGTGAAAACATTCGCTGACGGTGGAAGCTGGAAATTGTGCACAAATTCATGCCTGGCGAATAAATTCGCCCATCACTTATGAAAATGATTTCCTCTATGGTTTCCAAACTTGACTTAAGAGGATGTAAGAGGATTCTCAGTTGAGAATCATTCCCTTCCTGCTGCTCCTCTACTCTGAACCAGCATGTGAATCAGTTGGAATGGAAACCCACAAGGGAATTATTATGGCAAATAATAAACTGGACTAGAAGGCCTATGGCATACACCATTTTTTCTCTGCCAGCATAAAAATGCCTGTATGTAGTTACAGGAATAAATGCAGTCTGTCTCTGGGCAGACAGGGTAGATTTGGGGCAGAAAATACTCAAAAGCCTTTTTCAACAGAAATCAACTCCAAGTGCACAGCGACAAGTGGATCACTTTCATTTATGCTACTGTAAAGGAGATAGGTACAAGCAGAATTTGCTTTTTCCGTCTACCTTCATTTTTACTAGGGTGTACACAAGGTCTTTAGGCAATGTAAAATGGGTTGTTTTGTCTCCCATTTAAATTTGCCTTCCATATAGACGACAAAGAAAAAATACCTAAGCATTGTAGACTACACAAAGGACTATGTTTGAAACAGTCTAATCTCATGATCAAACCAAAATGTAGCAAAATGCAGCAATTTTGACCAATTACATGACAAAACTGTTACAAATATAGCAATTCCCATAGTTTAAAACTATTTTTGGGAGTTTGACATAGACCTAAGAAACATAAGACAGCAGAAGGACACATATAATGCTCTTTAGGTGAACAGAGCTCAAAGTAATATCTTTAATATCGACAGCAGCAATGCACATGAACAAAGAACATGGAGCAGGCTATAATCTCAATGCAGGGTCATCTTACAAAATATTTTCTAACTGTAAGCTGCACCAGATTTTGCACTGTGATGTTTGCCATGGCATTTTTCTGAAAAGTCGAATCAGTTATGTGACGTTTTCTTACTATTACGACAAAACAAACAACAATGCACAAAATATCAGTCCCTTTGTGTGTGTAGTATCAATATAATCATAGGTTTCCTGTCTATCCATGTAAAAGATAAAAGGGCCAATCAATGAGACAAACTGTGCACAAGTGCAGTGTGCAATTTGCAATTTTAAGACATAAATGTTTTTTACTGTTACTGCAGCATTTTTTCCCCATAATTCCAATACCATTGCGGCCTTGTAGGGGCAATGCTCCTGATACAATTGAGTTTGATGCATTAAAACTCACACAGTTGTCCTTGCGCTTTGTCGTAAATCAGATACAATTGCACTAAAGATCTTCAGTGTTTGGATTCTGTCATTTTTCAGCAAAAAAAATAAATAAAACCTGCCCCAAATTCTTTAGATGCAGGTTTGCTTTGTGCATTGAAGCAGGTTGCTATGGAAACCTTAGAGTTCTGTTGATAGATGCAATGTACTTGATTTGCAAGAGGAGGCAGAAGAGCAAGAAATAACCTTAGACGCAAGACCTTAGACGTACCTTTGAAAAAGAACTAAACCCTAAAACAATATGGCTAGAAATGCCATTTTTTATATGCTGCGCTTAACACACTAGGCTAAAGATTCAGTAATGATCCAGGCCTTAAAGGAGTAGAAGTTAAATTTTAGTATGTTATAGTGTGACCTCTTTGCAGCTTACAAATGGGGGTCACTGACCCATCTAAAAAAACAAATGTAAGGTTACACATGTAGGGAGTTATTTACTAAACTCTGAATGCTAAAACCCTGAAAAAATTGTGTTTTTAGTATAAAATCTGAATTTTTTGTGAAAAAAAATCACACATTTTTCAGAATTTATTAAACCCTGAGAATGGAAAAGTCTGAATCTGAAAATCCTTCATCTCAGACCTGTCGAGGTTGCATATAAGTCAATGGGAGAAGTCCCTATGATTTTTTGATGTGCGCTGGGTTTCGTGCAATACCCGAAGTTTTCTGGCAAAACAACAGGTGAAAAATCCGGAAGAAAAAAGTTTTCGGATGAAAACTCCAAAAAAAAATAGTGAAAATCTGATTTTTTTCCCACAAAGCAAATTTTCAGGAAAATGGATAATTATAAAATGGAAAAAAATAAATAAGGGTAAAAAACCCAAGCGGATTTGAAAATGTTGCAGCTGAAAATGTTAAGATAAAATCGGACTTTGATTAATAACCACCTTATTGTTATTGCTACTTTTTATTACTCATCTTTCGATTCAGACCCTCTCCTATTCCTGTTCCAGTCTCTTAGTTAAATCAATTCATGGTTGCTAGGGCAATTTGAAACCTAGCAACCAGATTGCTGAAATTGCAAACTGGAGAGCTGCTGAATTAAAAGCTAAATAACTCAAAAACCACAAATAATAAAAAATGACAACCAATTGCAAATTATCTCAGAATATCACTCTCTACATACTAAAAGTTAACTCAAAGGTGAATAACCCCTTTAAAATTAGTCAGAGGATTTTGTTAGGAGTGTCAGTGACAAACACAGTTTTCTCAGCTGTTTTCTCTGTTGAAATGCTAAACTGCTGAATAAAAAGCTAAATAACTCAAAAACCACAAATAATAAAAAATGACAACCAATTGCAAATTATCTCAGAATATCACTCTCTGCATACTAAAGGTTAACTCAAAGGTGAATAACCCCTTTAAAATTAGTCAGGGGATTTTGTTAGGAGTGTAGGTGACAAACACAGTTTTCTCTGCTGAAAGGCTAAACTAAAAAAAGGGGTTGCAAATTAACAAGCAGAAAATGAGGTTTGCCTTTCATATCACATGATGCACACAGCTGTATGTATTCTGAATTGAAATTACTAATCAACCTGGTATTGTGATTCTCATATTGTTTATATACAGTAAATTGTCCCTAAGCTCAGGTAACTTTGAAATAAACTTTGTGATGTTTTGAATTCAGTGAGATAACAACTTATTGATATTATTTAAGCCTTTTACGGCAGTTCTTAAGGCCGTTAAAACAACGATGGCAGTGATAGTAATGATGGATCCCTTGTTAATTCTCTTAAATCAGGAAAACAACAAGAAGGGCACAATGTACACATCTGTCACATCTTTTTATATATGAGAACAAAACTATAGCCCTCCATTGTCCAGCAACACCGGCCTAACAATCCCATTCTGTTGTGAACTCCTCAAAGCAATACGTCTGTATAAACTCACATATATGAGATGAAACTGCCTTGACAAGTTTTATAAAACCTTGTTAGATTGGGTAGACCTTGATGAGGTCGGCTGAGGGAAATCCCCAGCCTTGATGTGTTAGGCTACTTGTACATCTATTAATCTCTTGTATTTATACACCCCCAGTGCTTTCCCATTTTAAATTTCCACTGGGAACCCTCCTTGTCATCACCCAGGATACTTTGTAAAGGTAATCGGTCCCCACCAGTGCAGTATATAGTGAATAAAGTACCCCCTTTTGTAAAATATAGGGATATTATAAGTTACCGAGGAGTTTCATGACCATATAAAAACACGAGGCCGAAGGCCGAGTGTTTTTATACAGGTCATGGAACTCCGAGGTAACTTCTAATATCCTCATATTCTACAACTGGGGGTACTTTATTTATTATAATACACAAATTTCAATGAGTCATGTGACAGAAATGACATCAGAACTCACCGTTTATAACTGATGACATCAGAACTCACCGTTTATAAGGATATAATTTACAGGATATTCTGGCTGTTTTATTAGACATCTGTTCAATCCAGCCTTTATACATTACATTTTTGGCTAACTAACTATATTAGAAACATTTTTTATTTTGCACAGCCTATCTATTTACCCAGTTTTTATTCTTACACTGGACAATTCCTTTAAAGCTGGAGGTAGATCCAGGGTTCCCACAGAGATCTGTGTCAAATGACACCGCAAACCTGCAGTTAAAAAATTAAGTGAGGATGATATTTTGCTATTTTTAAATCAAACTGACATCAAATTCACTGAAACCATTTGAACAACTGCATGGGTTTTAGTGCAGGCCACAAGTGGGCAGGCGCATCCCTATAATGTGTCCGCAATTATAGGATTATATTCCAACTTCTTGCAGAATAACTCTACTAAAATACAAAAATACAAAGGATTCTTGGGAGCCTTCCAATGCTAATTAAGGTATAATGGAAGTCCTACTGATCTGGCCACAATTTCTGCAAACACACACAATAGCATTAATCAATGCACCTTCCTTTGACCATGTTTGCCAGCAACTCAATTTTACGAAGACCAAATAATCCACAAAATTCAATTTAAGTTTTACTAAACTTTCAGAATATTTAATAGATGGTCTGGAATTGATTCTGGTCTTGTGGAAAGCTCAAAACTTGCGGTGGTGTAAAATGATTTAGTGAAATGAAACATAAAAGATGCAGATTTATATTTGCATGGTGATGATATTTTACATACAGTATAAAACAATGGTTTCAAGGGGTGGTTCACCTTTACGCTAACTTTTAGTATGTTATAGCATGGATAATGCAAAAGCAACATTTCAATTGGTCTTCATTTTTTTTTTATAGTTTTTTAATTATTTGCCTTTTTTTCTGATTCTTTCCAGCATTCAAATGGGTCCCCATCTAAAAAAAAGGCTGCAAGTGTATTGTTATTGCTACTTTTTATTACTGATCTTTCTATTCCATTCACCTATTTCTATACGTCTTTTATTCAAATCAATGCATTGTTGCTGGGGTAATTTGGACCCTAGCAACCATATTTACTGAAATTTCAAACTGGAATAAAAAGTTAAATAACCACAACATAAAAAAAATGAAAACCGATTGCAAATTGTCTCATATACATCAAATTTGTCTCATGTACATCATAATAGTATATCATTTTGGATTGCTTCTGATTTGAACTTATTCTACTTGCTATTAATCAACCCAACATTGTACTTTTACTTGAAATTGCAGAACTCTAATCTCTAAGAGATATCTAGTGGAAATGAATGGAGAGAGGCGGTATTTCATTCTAGTGGACTGTGGTGATCTCTAACTTCACTCTTTGATAAATATACCCCTATGTGTCTTAAGTATCTGCTGCGAGTGTCTCCACCTCCTATAGTTCCTAAACTGATAGATAGATGATAGATAGATAGATGATAGATAGATAGATAGATAGATAGATAGATATAGTATATATTTAAGGATTGCACTCACAGGCCTAATATATATATATATATATATATATATATATATATATATATATATATATATATATATATATATACATATATATATACTTTATATGCATACGTATGATTGGCAAAGAAATCAGTAGTTACATCTTTTATTATTGTTAGGCAGATTTATAGTTATCAAGAAGCACTTCCAAATGGTGTGTTAAGGTATCTACAGTATTCTGATATAAAGGATTTTAGATAATCTACATCCCAGACAAACTGTTGTTTTAATACAGTTAAAGAAATACAGCTTAATTCCCTAATTCACACTCTAAAATGAATGTAATTTCCGAAGTAGTTTTCTGAGTACTCATGAACAAATACTGTTATGGTGTACATTATTTGCAATTACTATTATTTTGATATTTATTTTCACTGTTCTTGCCACAGACATAATTATAGCTGTTGCAATTAAAGAAAAATGGTTGCTGCTTGGTCTCAGAAACATGCTTGAGGCAGACAATACAATGTGAGTCACAAATAGCCTAGTAAGCAAGTTGTGTTGTATTCCGGTAATAGTTATTAGAAATTTATTGTATAGACAGGGTAGTAGGGTTCAGATTCCTTGTGTTTCAAGTGGCTAAATTCACACTGACGAATTGCTTCCACTGAGATTAAACTAAAACTATAGGAACAGAATAATGATAGAAAACTAAACCTAAGTGCAAATTCATAATGTAAAATGTCAAGAGGCTTAGCTCTCCAGTTAAAAGGAGGCAATTACTTCAGTGCTTCAATAATCTTTAAATAAATGTGTATGTTTCATAGGAGATTTATTTTCAGAAATCCAGAGAATTTAATCTTAAAAGTAAACACTTTGGTGGATTCTCTTCTCCCTTTTGTTGGCATAAATGTGCTGTAGCTATTACAAATTCTAAATCTTTTATAGTAGACAGAGCAGAAGGAAAATACTGTCAGCATGAAGAAGTTGCACCACACTGAATCTTAAGCTTGAACTGGATATATGGTTTTAGAGCATACCTAATGTATACAGGGCAAATGTTACCGCGTTAAGAAATATATTGAATAAAAAATAGTCTGCGAGGCATGTAGTCTTTCCTTTGCTTAGAAAATGATTAACCAGGAAACCTGACCTCTATAACTGAAATAAATATTAATGAACAAAACCATACTGTTAAATTCTGACTAACAACAGGGTACTAATAACATATGAACGTTCGATTGAGATGTTATTCAGTGTAACACAAGTATTGCATCCGTTCAGAAAACCATTATAAAAGGAAAACTATATCACCAAACAATGTAGGTCTCTATAAAAAGATATTGCATAAAACAGCTCAAATGTAAACCCTGCTTCATTTATATAAACCATTTTCATAAATCCTTAATAGGAAATTGTAATTTTTTCAAAGATTTTATTTTTAGAAAATTGCCATTTTAGTAATAAGGGACATCCCCTGGGTTTATACCATTCCTGGTGCACACAAACAAACTAAGTGCACACATACATGTCGGGTTACATGTGCCAATGAATGGTCAAAATTCTATATTTTACTCTCAACTTCCTGTTACATTAAGAGCTGCATTATTTTCGGTCAGGTGATCTCTGAGCGAGCACAAAGGCCTTCACTAAATGGTGGTTCAAGGGAAAAGATGTAAAAGGGCAGTATTTACTGATATATATATTCAAGTTGGGCCACTTAATATGATATAAACTATCTGTTGGTTAAGTATTCATTCTGGGGGTAAAGTTTTCCTTTAGGATAGCTTTGAAATACAGCAATACTTCTACAGTATTCTATTTGAATACAAAGTTCTTGGTTTTTGACCCATATGTTCTTTTTTCTCTGTAATAATCGTAAATGCATAAAAAATATCTTGGAAATTTGAATGAAAACATTAATCGTTTAAATCCTGGAAAGATTATCATTTAGGGGCAGATTTAGCAAGGGTCGAATTTCGAAGTGGAAAATACTTCGAAATTCGACCATCGAATAGAATCCTCCGACATTCGAATTCAGAGGATTTTATTCATCGTACGATCGTATTCTGATCCTAGTACGATCGTACGATCGTATTCTGATCCTAGTACGATCGTACGATCGTACTTCGAATTGTACAATTCAACGATCGTGCGATTTTCCTTCGTATATAAAAAAAGTAGAAAATTGCTCTGGAAGGTCGAAGTAAATTTGAAGTTGTAGCATCCTATCCGATGGTCGAAGTATCCAAAAAATTACTTCGAAATTCGAACTTTTTGTACTTCGAAAATTCATTCGAACTTAGTAAATCTGCCTCTTAACATTTAAGCTACTGTATTTTATTTTTCTATTTTTTCAAAGTCTAATTCGTACAAATGAATGGAACAATGACATTTTTTTTATTTCTATTGAGTTTTTACAGAAATTAACCTTTTCCAATTCAAGCTTTATTGTAAATTTGCTAAGTTATCATCATAAGAAGACGTATGTTTGTCGCTTAAAAAGCATTGAAAGTAAAAAATATTAAGAATTCTGAATAAAGCCATAATAAAATAGTAATAATATAAGTAACAAGATGGTACATGTATATTTTACTAATAGTTAATTTTTAGTATTATTTCTTCTGTTTGATTATGCACATGTTATATATAATCAGGGCCTATTTAATTTCAATGTGAATTCTCTATCTTTAAAGAAGGTGACCAACATTTTAAATATCAGGGAATAATACCACCAGGAAGTGGAAAGGTTAAGAACTATTCATTAAATCTGTAGACCGAACCAACACATTTTCAGCAGCAATTCCCTAGGGGCATAGAAAAGGTTCCTATACTGTCAATTATGGAAGGAAACAGGATTGTCAATGCTGAAGACCTCTCGCGGTGTAAATTGACTAACATTGCAAATGTGTTGAAATAAAGTGGGTATAACATAAACAATCAAGAACATCAACTGGCAAAGGTCAGGTGGAGTGATAGATATCAACACAAGAAATAATGATAAAAAAGACAGAAATGTTTACACTACCTGTAAGAGTATTTACAAAACCATAACACCATAGGGGCCATGGAGATAATAATACTGATACCAAGAGAAATACACAATTTCTATTATGGTGATAAAGTTTTATTAATATTTTGACAGTTGTTGGTTTTGAGCACATTGATTTATATATTCAGCTATTGTTTATTTGAATACCCTCTTTTAAACCTGGATGTTATGCCTTTGGCCTCCTTTTCCCCAATACCCAGATTGTTTGTTTTGACACTGAATGATTAAGTGGAGTTCCTCCTTCCTCCTCTGGCAGTATGTGGATGTAATGAAATACTTCAATAAACAAAATGGAATCCTGTACCCATCAAAAGTTGGATATGGCAGTAACAGGATGCCATGTGCAGGATTAGGAGGGCAGTGAAACATTCAACGCAATGATTGTATGCCCTCAGCAAATAAGAGCTGTTTTAATAAATGAAAAAATAACTTTTGACTAAAGCATTATTCCTGAAATTCCTTTTTTCTCCCAGAATGCAGAAGATACAGCGCCGATTCAGACCTAAGCGCCGCCTGAGGCGGCTCCTGCAATGCCGCCCCCCCTCGCCGACTTACTTGTCGGGAGGGGAGGCAGGAACACTAATGCGGAGAGCGCAATTGCGCTCTCTCGCATTAGTAAAGCCGAATTTCCGGTTTAAAAACCGGAAATTCGGCTCTTAAAGGTGCAGGAGCGGCTTTTTGCCGCCCCTGGAAACCGCTTCGGCGTTGCCGCCTGAGGCGAGCGTCTCAGCTCGCCTCATTGGCGGCGCGCCCCTGAGAAGATATGGAGAATAATATGTTATGGAAGACTGGGAGTGAGCCTTGTTCAGGAAGTAGGGGGATGTTGTGCAGAAAAATACCAAATAGAATATGAGCACAAAATTGAGTTTATTGGCTAAATGCATATTTGCTCTACTACAGAGTCAAATAATGATATACTGTATGTTTGATTTTCATTTCTTTATAGGAAAGGTTCTCAAAAAATAAACCTAACACCAGCATCGGTGGATGAAATGCAGCCACCTACTACTATAGGGCAGGTGGTAAGTAGTGATGGGCGAATTTGCGGCGAATTTGCACGATTCATCACTGGCGAATAAATTTGTGAAACGGTAGCAAAAATTCGCCGTCGTCAAAAAAAAAATGTCGCCAGCATCAAAAACGAGACGCTGGCGCCGTTTTGTGAAATTCGCAGGAAATTCACACATTTTCCGGCAAAGCGTAATGGCGCAAATTCGCCCATCAATAATGGTAAGGACATTTGATCATTAGCACCCTCTGTCTGCTGGCTCTGGCACTCCCTAACTTGTGCCTAAATGCAGATCTGGACTGAGATTCAAAATAGGCCTTGGCATTTCAGCTACACAGAAGCCCAGCACAGCACTTCACCAGCCCAATAAATAATGCCTGTCTATGGCCTCTGGCATTTGCCAGAACCCACAGATTGCCAGTCTGGGCCTGCCTAAATGCCCCCACCCTAAGTCTTTCTGAACGCAACGCAGAAATGCTATATTCATGCAGGGGGTTTGGTATTTGTGGCAGTTTTGACATGGACTGAGTAATCAACAACCGAAATTTTGAGCATTTAGCTGTGAACTCATAGATAGTACAGCTGACTATGCAAGTGTCAACATTGGTTTCTATCTTTCTGACTGAGTCAACTACTAGTAGAACTATGTCTGGGATGCAATCAATGGCATCCTTATTCAATAGCTTATAAAAAAATAAAGAGAAAAAAATAAAGCGCTCCTATGGATAAAAAAACATTCACAGGGTGTACATGTGTATAAATACCAAGTCTCAGATTCAAGCCAATATTAGACTCCTCGCAAGTATTTCCCGACCTGTAGTTGGAAGTAATAGCTGTAAATTCTGTGACCGATCTTCTCTCCTCTCCCCTCAAAAAGATCACAAACAATTCATAGCAGAATATTATGGGGTGTCGTTTGTCCCAAATACAAAACTATCACTAGTACAAATGAATGTCTCTTATGGTACAAAAATATTTGTGACCATATACACAGATAAAAAATATACAAAAGACTTATGTCTATTAAAGAATGAGATCAGTATCTGGTTTGTGCACAAAAGGATATCATTATATTACAAACTCCATTCTATACACTTTAACAAGTAATCTGTCTCAGACATGTATAACATCTGGTGGTGGATGCTGAACACTGCCAACAATTCTGCAGAAAAAACCTTTTGTTGGTTCAATAGGCCAGCGATTGGGCTATATGTAAACTTTCTCTTCTTACTCGGTTGATCTCTTCCCTTCCTTCTCTTCTTCTTTTTTTTTTTTTACATTATAATCCTCTGGCTGTTTATCTAATCTTAATCTGTTTTAAATGTTGCATCATATAATTGTTTCAGTCGTAACATGGCCAGGACAAGTAGTCAGTGTAGACCTCCGTATTAAGAAATGTAAACTATTGGCAATTTTTGGTCTGCCTGTGACTCCCCCTCCCCTCTTTTCTTTTTCTGTACCCCTGCTAGACAAGCAATTGGCTTGACTTATTCGACAAAAAAATGCAAAAATCCACTTCAAGTTTATAAACAATTTAATATGTGAATCAGCAGTTTTTGTCAAGTGATGTGAGCAGAAGCCTTCCTAAAGAAGATCAAAGCTGCAGAAATCAGATCAATAGCTACCCCAGTTGCTCGCAGCAAGGAAAGTAGTAAGATGGGCAATAACAGAGACTATTAATATAAAAAAATTATTTAGAGGCAGATTTACTAAGGGTCGAAGTGAATTAGAGGGAATTTTCGAAGTATAAAAATTCTAAATTCAAAGTAATTTGTTGAATACTTCGACCATCGAATAGGATACTACGACTTCGAATTTACTTAGACTCGAAATAAAATTCGTTCGAATATTCGACCATTTAATAATCGAAGTACTGTCTTTTTAAAAAAAACTTTGACTTCAATACTTCTCCAAGTTAAACCTACCGAAGTGCTATGTTAGCCTATGGGGACCTTCTACAACCATTCACTAAGTCCTTACACATCGAATAAAAATCGTTCGTTCGATCGATCGCTGAAATCCTTCGAATCAATCGATTTGAAGGATTTAATCGTTCGATCAAAAGATTTTTATTCGATCGCAGGATTGCCAAATTTGCTGAAAAAACTTCAAATTCGATATTCGAATTGAAAGTTTTTTAATTCGATGCTCAAATTTCGAATTTTTTTGTACTTCGAAACTCGACCCTTGATAAATCTGCCCCTTAGTCTTCTTTAAGTCATAACATGAAAAGCTTAAAAAAGTACATATGCAGTGGGCATCTCTGCATGTAGCACAGGATTTTAAATTCAGGGTGAGGGTGCAGAGCACAGCGCCAGAGGACTCAAGCTATCCCTGTTCTTACCCCCCTACCATAAGACAGGTGTTACTTAACACCCTGTGTCTTCTGGCACTCCTTAACATGTGTCTATATGCCTCATGAATGCAATGCTGCCCAATGCTAGAAATGCTTTGCATGGATTGAGGTTGGTATTTAACCACCTTCACCTATGATGCAAAGTAAGGGAAAGGGTGCAAAGAAAAGTGCAGCAGTGGTTCAATACTGATCTGTGCAGTCAGACAGATAACTTCAATACAGTGAAAATGAAAAAGGATCAACATGCAACACACCTACGATAGACTAAAACTGAAGGAAGTTGGAAACTGGGAGAATTGGCAGTGAATTAAAGAATAAAGCACATATAACTAATGAGGGTGATTAACATATAACAAGAGCTATAAAAACATTTACAGTATATACAGAAACATGTGAGAAGGAACTAAGAAAATAAAATTAGCATATTTTCTACAAAAAAACAACTCCTAGTAATATTCTAGTTCTAAATAAAAAATGAAATAGACTATTATGACATTTCCATATAACAATATTAAATGGGTATAACCGTATAGCCGGAATTTATTTAGATAACATTATATTGGGCACTTTCAGCCTGGGTGATTAAAATATTATTGTGCTAAAAACAAAACTCGCATTCTAAGAAAAATTAACATACCTGATTTCATTGCTAATAAACAGAAACTGAGGTTTAAAATATGATTCTCAACCAAAGCATAAGAAGTTAAAAAAAAAAAGCCAGGACTATATATAGAGTTCTAGAAGTTTGATTAAAACAGAAATGTTTATTTTACATTGATATATCATTATAGATCTGCTGTGCAAACTGCTTGTGGGAAAAAAAAAGCCTGTGAAACTGATAAAAACATAGCCTACATTAAAATAGCATTTCCTGCATCATTCCTGTAATACACACATATGCATGCTGGTGGTAATTTAAATAAAGAATTAAAAAAACAGATTTAAAACTAAAGCATAAAAAAAAAAATCCTTAAACTATTTTGTGTTATCTGTCTCTATAAAGCAGTGGTTTCACCTATAACTGCAGATGCGAAGGATTTTTAAATTGATATTGTCATCAGAAAATGAATACCCCATATGAAATAAAATGCTACCTGCTGATTGGTGATAAGAACTGTACAAACTTTGCACCTTCTATTATATAACGGCTGAAATATGGTGTACGGTAGTTTCGTTTTTGGAAATGTACTTTACTGTTTTGAAAATTATTGGCACTTTTTTTGCTTACATAGGGAAATATATTTCCCAGTATTTGTCAATTTCTATTTCCTGGCAAACAACATAAGTCCTATTTTGCTTTATGGCAGGGATGCAGTATGTAAGTGCAGTATCAGAACCTACATCCCACAAGACAAAGCAGGATCAAAGACTCTTTTTTTCTTAATGGTTCTTAATAATTCACTACACTAATGCCTAGAATGCCTATTGTTAGCAATAAGAAAACAAGAGTGATAGAGAGAAATTAGTTGAGGCAATGTGAACAAATGCACTGTACTGAACCTGATAAAAACATGCAATCTAATCCTCTAATATAATAAAAACACCAGACCACTATTGTGTGAAAGCTTTAATGGTATTATTATAACAAGCAGTAATTATGTCATTACAGGATCCCTTTAAATGTGTAGAATCCCTGCTGGCTTTTTGACAATAAGCTTTCTGTTATGTAACATATGGAGATTGCTATGCAATTTCTGCTTCCGAGTATTACACTATAATCAAACTTCAGAAGGGTGGCTAAAGTGCTGTTTAGGCATCACAGATACAAACCCATTGCTTATTGCCTTCAACAACAATTGTGTGTAACCAAGTAAAGAGCGTCAAATGGAACATTACATTAGTGCTCATTGAAGAAGCACTTGTGTCTGAAAGATATTTGTGCTCTGCACCTTGTGCCAAATTAAAACCTAAATGACGTGCAAGTTAGGGGGCTGGTAATGTGGCCTTGTGACAGATAAATAAAATTGTGTCTCTTGTGCACGGGATGAAAAACTCTCCTTACACTACAATCTGTTATATTTTGTATACGGTGGTTGTGAATGTCTAAGGAAGCATTCTGGCCAGCTAAGTATTACTTTTTTTTTACATTACTAAATATTATCAGCACTCTAAATGGACACTGGTTGTTTAAGACTTGTATTATTTTCACATACACCCGTATAATTTGTTCACCACAGTTCTAAGGAATTAATATTTTGGTGCTCAGCGACTTTTCTGGGGCATATCCACAAAGAGGCACTGCACAAAAATAATTAATATTGACTTTTATCACATTGAATCCATTAAATAGGCCATTGTAACACAAAAAAACATGGACTGAGGGATTCATCTGTGTTGCACAGGATTTATATGAGCCACCAATCACTTAACAATCATAGAGGGACAGCAATTCACATATTTGGTTCTTGCATAAGTTTGAAGCATTCATTTATTTACTTTTCTGCTGTATTTAGTGCCTTAAGCATTTCCATAGGCAACTTGTGGGGATATGCAGAAGGGCCCCTCACCCATATTTCCATTTTGTTTTTATTGGATGGGAAGTATTTTTTATACTGCACATTAATAAAGGGTTTGTTTATAATATTGAGTTTTTGCATAAGGGGACAGAGTCAGTCTGTCATTTCAAAGTGAAATTATAAAGCAGTAGAGATTTACACACCCTTTTTCCCTGATGCTATAGAGAGGTACACATTCCTTTCTATTTTGGTAGGAAGGCTTCAAAGAGCTGAGGTGGTAGGGTGCTTTAAGCCGTATATGATACATGTGCTAGAACAAGAAAATGGCAAGAATATATTTTTCATGCTTGTCAGCCATGAAAATGAATGACTTTAGTTTCAGGAGGTCCTCCCTTCATAAAAATCTGCAACTCAAGGTAAAGTGCTTTTGTAGTCAGCCCTGTTGCTGAAATTCTGAATTTAATAGCTACGTCTGCAATATATAGACTTGTTCGTTTGTAAATGAAATGTGACGACGGTATTCAGAGAAAGAGTGTTGATAATA
This sequence comes from Xenopus laevis, assembly GCF_017654675.1. Lineage (NCBI taxonomy): Eukaryota > Metazoa > Chordata > Amphibia > Anura > Pipidae > Xenopus > Xenopus laevis. The sequence continues at coordinate 84,847,151 of NC_054379.1, forward strand.
AAATTGGTTTCTGCATAGCTTTATTTGGATTCAGCAATTATTGCCAATTTTGCTTTTGTTAAAGGGCCGTTCAGCCTAAAATAAATGGCTGATTCATAATAAATATGGATTTTACGGTACTCAGAGAAGAATTTATAAAGCAACATATTTATAAAGCTGTATAACATGATTTGCACCAAATAATGGTGCAGAAATTGGAGTATTTATAAAGCTCCATTGTCTTTGCACGTAAATTAACTCTGTGCATCACAACCACAGAAATCATCCATTATAAAGAGCTAATCCTAGAATTTATAGAGGTGTGTAATATTTTGGACAAATTTACACCAGACTTTTACACTCCGCTACACATATGTATAAAACCATTACAGCCTTTTACATACACAGGACTAACACATGTACATTTGTGTTAATGTGGTCATGTTTGGTGTATTTAAATGTTTTTCTGTTTTTAACAATGCTTTGTAACTATGTCTCCTATTCTATAGCAAGCTAATATTTTCATTACATAAACATCAGAATTCCTGTAAGTGGCTGAGTTGATTTTTGGGGTAAAAGTCCCACTGAGAATACCTGACTGTCCAATTTTGTGGGCACAAACAGGACACCTATTGGCAGAAGTGGGCGGGAATTTGGCAGATTGGGGTTGTGTTTAGCCACAATAGGGTGTGGGCTATTGAGACAATTATATAATTATAAACCAAGGTTTTTTCTACTGTTGACATGGCCCTGGCTGGCAGTAGCCTAAAAACCTGCACTGAAAGTGTTCTTCCTGAGGTCTGATGAGATTTTACTTTTAAATAAGGTAATACCTTTGAATAAGGATGTATTGTCATGAATGGCTCAGATGATACCTACAGTTCTGCATGATGGTATTGCCAACTAAGTAGTACATGTCCCCATGATTTCTGAAGCTGTCCCTGACATTTAGGGAGTAATCAGAAATATTGAATGTTCATAGCCCAAATAAACACTCATAATGTAATATGTAATTTAGAATAAAGTTAAATAACATTGTGCCTCTTGCGCAGGGGATGAAAAAACTCTCCTCAGTGTATCATTGTAAAAATTGTACGGTAATCTCATAATATTAGATAGAAGTAAGATGAATAATGTAGTGATGGTAAGGATGGGGTTCATTGGGAAAAACAGAAAAGTTTTTGAAAGACTATAAAGGGCATTAAATCACTTTGAGAGCATCTGGGGAACCAACTGAAACTTCAATCTGCTAAATAAAGCAAAGCTAAATTCACCATATGTCTTCAATGCCGAGTTCCTCTTTGGATGCTAAGTTGCTGGGTTTACATTGAGAACAAAAGAAATTACATGAGAGATGTATCAAAGGAACTCAGGGGATACCCCATTTTAACGTTACCCTTATAAAAACAATTACATTGTGCTCAGACTGACTGAAGTATGGTTTGCTGGTTCCTTTAAGCAACTTCAGCACAACACCCATTTACAGAGACAAATAGGCAATTTAGTCCAAAGTGAAAGCTAGACTTCTTTATTGATTAAGCAATAAAAACATCAGAAATATAGGATTAATGCCAGTGACCTTGAAACCATTAGCATAAATCTGCCAAAAATATATATCTGAAACAAATCAATATATTGTCATTCAGAATTTTAAACTTCTAATACCTCTGTTTCTGTCCATTCAAACAGCATTCCTTTTGTAGGGCAAATTCAGTCTATATTAAATCATCCAACATAAGAAATATTTATGTATATATACGTAGTATTGACGTAGTTGGCCAGCTTAAATATATTGCAATATATGGACAAACAATCCCTGTTTTGTTTAAAGGGTAAGGCATTTTTTAGTAGCAGTATGCACAAAATGTCGCTGTCTTAAATATATTGATAATGGGTTGAGTGCAGAGGACTCTTGTATTTGACTATATATATATATATATAATTATTATATTAAATCAACATATCTGATGAACACCCTGAATACCTGCCATATTTCAGGTTAGGTCTTGTCTATGCCAAAGATGATCAAGATTCATTCTTAATTCACAGATTATTTAAGGATGATGTTTATTCATAGGTGATTTTTGTCAGGGGGCCTATCGGCTCCCAGCCGGGAGTAGTCAGGACCAAGGAGGAAGCTTTAGGGTTAAAAGTCCAAGATCGCAGTACAGAAGGGTTCAGGCAAAAACATAATCCAAATCCAGGCAAGAATTCACGGGCAGGCAGAATAGATACAGAAACAAAGTCCAGGCAAGGGTCAAAGTCCAATAATCAATAAATCAGGAATTATATAGCACCCAGGAACGTTTAGCAAACTAGTCCTATACTTGGGCATACTCTGGGCGTCCTTTTATTTGAATTGGGCTCCGATACCCACGTGGTATCTATGGGCGCCACAATTTTGGATTTGTCCTTGCCGCCGGAGGACGCGCCGACCGGCGCTTGTGACAGTTTTACGTGAAATTAGTTGGACCCCATGTCCTTTTGACAACACGTTGTTCCACCAGAATTGCTTGTAGCTAAAACAGGCCAAATATACAGTGTGCAGTTGCGATGTGCGGGCCGACCCGATACCCGCGGGACCTACGAGTCGGGAGGGTTCGGGCCGACCTCGCACCCCCCTTTCTACGGCCTTACAAATCCCAGCTTCCAACTTGAACTTTTATAGACGCGCGCCTGCGTGCCCTTTTTGTGATGTCATTGGCGGGGCGGCGTGGGTTTATAAAAGGAAACCAGAAGTCGGGCTTGGGCAGGCATGGGTGGAGGGTGAACGGGTTGTCCGGGGGGTGCAGAAAATCCCGACCCGCACAACACTAGTGTGCAGTGAGATATTAATCATGCAATTTCAACTTTTATTCTGGTTCACAAATGTTGCAGTACAAACTTTATAAAGATGCATACAAGCTATATTTTAACCATTGAGGTAGGTAACATAAAGGAAATCTGCAACTCTCAAAATATTATTAGCCTTATCAAGTATATTATTTTATAACATAGTAGGGGTTCTTTATAAAGTTGGCGCAGCGCATATTTTTTCACAAATGGTTGTATTGCCCATGTTTTTTCCTGAACGCTAATATATTGCACTGCTCTTCATGTTTTTCCATTTTTTGTGAATTCACATTGTGAATAAATTTTTGCAAATGGCACGCAAATGAGACGGGAGTTTGCGTGATCGCACTAAATGAGCAAGGTTGTTGTGCGCGAAAATAGTGTTGACAGTAACTTAAATTCCTACTTTGCGAAACTGTTTTGCAAATATTTTCTCCGCCACCAAAGTTGTGGCATAATTCAGTTGTAGAGTGTGCACATAAATATTCGCAATTTGCGAATTTTTGACATATTTAAAAAGCTCTTATAGACATTTGCATTGTGAAAAAAAAATTGCAATTCAGTTTGCACCACAAAGCTTTATAAATATAACCAAGCGCAGGGCAAATATATTCACTTTGCGAACCAATCTGCCTTGCGCAAAGTTTATAAATGACCACCAGTATATATAATATTACCCCATATGTAGATGTCTTTTTGTTCTCTAAAAAAAGACACAGGCCAGGAAAAGGGTTGCTGTAATGCACTAGTAGCAGCTGACTCAACAGGTTTGTGACAGTGCTACTTCACCCACTTAATATACATATGTATGTATTATGGTTTTCTGGGTCTTTTTCAGGTGTTAAAGGAATAAACCGACTAAATGGAACATAAAGTATAAAGGGGTCATTTTGAACCACAAGTGCAACATGCAATTTTGGATGCAAATGTTCTTAACAAGAGCATTTTCCCCACAATTCCACTGAAATTGGTGCCATGAGGGATGTTGGCCCTGTAACCAGTGCCAGGCCAAGTCTGTCAGTTGCCCCAGACAACCCTGGGCGCTGGTAACTTCGGTCCCCGTCGCAGCTGTGCGAAACATCGTGCAACCGAGGACGCGCGTGAGCAATTGTGTGTAACCGTGCGCAACCGATGACGCACGTGTGCAACAGCGTGAGTGTGTGGTCATGCGTAAAGCACTTCGACTTTACAGAGCGTACCCACTTTTCAAACTTGCCGGATTGGGGTAGGCTGCATATAAAGTAAGTGCCTGGCACCCCCATGCTTTGCGCCCTAGGCACGTGCCTCTTTTGCCTACCCCTAGTTCCTGCCCTGCTTGTAACAATTGCACCTGATGAGTTCAAACAAAATTAATTGTGAGTGTGGTACCAAATCAGATTCTAGTCGTGGCTAGTATTTTCAGAATCAGAATTGTATCAGTTCCAGCATTCAATGTTTAAATGAAGTTTACATGTCATTCTCTTTCTTCTGGTATACCAATTTATACAACCTGTTGTTGAACTCTGGAATTACCATAGAACCTGGCCCAACTATTCGAAAATGCACGGAGCATGTTTGTAAATAGAGTCAATAGCAGCAACATTTGCACCAGTCTTATGTCAAACTGCACATCGGAATGCCTTTGTAAATTACCCCTATAATATTTCCTTCCCAAACCAAACATATATGTTTTTGGTGAACAGAAATGCCAATAATTCCTAAAACCATACATCACCCTGTAGCAGCTATGCTGTGACTGAGATTAAAAATAAAATTTGGAATTTTAAGTGTAGTGGGTATCGCACATGCCTGAATTGTTCCTGGGAAACATAAACCAATGTAAAACCTCATTACTTCTAATGTAATATTTGAAAACAACTGAACTGAAAAAGTGTGAACTATCCCTTTAATAAAGACAAACTTAAATACTGATTGCATAAATGCAGTAGTTTGTATGTGTATTCTCTAGGTCCACCTGGCTGACGAGCACTGTGTGCTCATGGGGAATAAAGCTAGCCATGTCTAGCCCTGGAAATTTACAAATATGCAAATAAATACAAATGAAAATTCATAGAATTGTTTCAGCCGATTAAAATGAGATGTCTGCCATTTCTGAAGGATAGTTAATTGAAAAGTTATTGCAGATGGAAATGCTGATGTTGGGAAACCCTGTTTTGGTAGGCTCTTGGCAAATACTCGTTGTTGATCATTTGTTACTGCAAAGCTAGGCAAAGAAGCATGTGTGTGTGTGTCTAAAGCCATAATGATTCAGAGTGATATTTATAAGCTGTTTCTGAGGAAGTCTTCAGATGAAACCAACTAGGCTGTGAACATGTCCAAACATCGCCTCCATTCTATGAACACAGTGCAGAGTAGACAAAGCTGGTTTTTGATTTTCCACTAACTGCTATAAGTCGGGGTGCCAAATGATCTGGCTTGATGATCTATGTGATATGCATATCTTCTACATGCTTATGTGAGTGCAATCTGGTCCTGAATTTTATTGTTATAAATGCAGTTTTACGCTATGTTTGCATTGCATGTCCTAGAGTGATTTTAAATAATCTTCCAGATAGTCAGATTTCGGCACAAGGGTAGAGATGGAGGGGCTGTAGATTTCCAATGTAAAATGATGGCTTTTTTGGCATAATAAAGGAGCTAGAGATAGCACAGTCCTAAGTCCTCTACCACTCCAAGCAGACAAGTCAAAGGTGATATTATGAGTGGAAAGCCTAAGGCAATCCCCAACCTTTTGAAACCGTGAGCGACATTCAGAAGAAAAAACAGTTGGGGAGCAACACAAGCATGAAAAATATTCTTGGGGTGCCAAATAAGGGCTGTGATTGGACATTTGGTATCCCCTATGTGAATTGTCAGCCTACATTAAGGCTCTGTATTGTTAGCCTACATTGAGGCTCTGTTTGGCAGTGCACCTGGTTTTTATACAACCAAAACTTGCTTCCAAGCCTGGAATTCAAAAATAAGCACCTGCTTTGAGGCCACTGGGAGCAACATCCAAGGGGTTGGAGAGCAACATGTTGCTTACGAGTAGTGATTTTAACGAATTTCCACGTTTCATCGCCAGCAAATAAATTCGTGAAATTGCCCCAAAAATTTGCTGGCATCAAAATATTTTTGATGCTGGTGACAATTCTGAAGCCGGCGAAAATTCTGGACGCTCATTGACTTTAATGGGCATCAGAATTGTCGCCGGCGTCAAAAATATTTGGACGCTGTCGTCAAAATTTGTGTTTCGCTAATTGTTCGCTGTTTCACAAATGTCGCAGGAAATTCCCGAATTTTTCGTTGAATCGAAACGGGAGAAATTCACCCACCACTACTCACGAACTACTGGTTGGGGATCACTAGCCTAAGGCATCAGAGAAGTAGTACACAATGTCCCTCCAAAAGCGCTGGACAGGCAGTCAGTACCAGACTACACGCATTTATGAACCATTGTCCCATTCACATATTATACATATATTAAAAGCCTGGGGGAATATTTTGGAAATTCTGTATTGTGTAAGATACACCCTATCCAGGAACTTCATTTCTATTTATCTGTCTCTTATACATATAGATATGTCTGATATGTGTTTTAAAACATCCTCCCACATGTCATCAGTGAGGTCTGGTACACCTCTTTTCCATTTCCCTAAGACCTTGGCAAGTGTTTGTGGGGTAGCTTGCCACAAAATGGGTGTAGAAACAGGATAGGGACTTAGTGAGGTCCTCCTGGTGTAGTTATTTTTCAAGGGTGGTATCTGCCATTTTGATTGGTCTAGTGGGGAATTGAGTGTGAAAAGGTATCTAAAAAACATAACTTGGGGTAGTTGATGGCTCTCCCCAAGGGCTTGAAACTGTTAAATTTCACCGTTTCACCACTATATCATGGAGTTGTTTTATACCCCATGAGGCCCATTGGGCAATTTCAGGGAGAGAGGAAAAATGCGGGTTTGCCCCAGAGTAGTTTACACTTTGAACAGGTAGGGTGAGGAGTAGTTGTGCCCATATGTCCGTTTTCGAGGCTAATGACCTAGTTATTGGGTGAATTTGCACCTTTATATTTCAATAGAACTCCTCAATGACTTCTAATATCCTTTAACTTTTATACATTATTTGCAAAAGAAACAAATAAGTGCATGTTTGCCTTATCCCTGTAACTCATATGAACCAGATATTTTTATAATTAATTGGAATGGGTCTTTGCCCAAGTTGATTGGTTGCCATGGGCAGTAGTGCAGGTGCAAATCCCCCCCCCCTGTTAGTAAATCAATCCCCTTCTGCAAAGGTTGATCTGACTTTATTTCAACATTAGTTTTTTTTTCTTTATAAACATCCAAACCTGTCCAGCAGTGCCAAAGACTGAAACATCCCTTTAAATAGTGAAAAGTGGGAATGTGTTCTCATAAATTACAAATCAATTTATAAACTTTGCTTTCTTTTATTTTTTCCCCTTCGTTCAGATATTATTTGTCTTATTCCTTTTATCCTGGAGCAGCTTGTGAAGTATGCCTAGTTCACATCTTGGCAGCAATTGCTTTGAAAACGAGTGAGTTATAATTCTGTCTTCACTTGGCTGTCTCAATTGTCTGGCTGGCACACTTACAAAAAGTTTTTTTTCTTTTGACAAAATGAGTTTGTGGAACGTCTGCGATATGGTTATATATTTTCTTCTGACACACTGCCTTTTGTTTAACTGAGCAGGTGGCTTATATTTTTGCTGTATTCTCATTTATTCTCCTTGAACTCATTAGTTTGATGTAAAAGAGCAGCCACATTTGCCATTTTGCGTAATACAGTTAGGTACATGGCCAATTAGCTTTGTGTATCAAGTGATTTGTTTTCACATGCAGGCCCCCAATACTTTATTTTACAAGGCTGTATCATTAGCTATCTTGCCAGACAGTGTTTCCTGGCAGGAACCTGCATCTGTCTAATATTATCCAACAGATATGATAAAACTAAACTTCTTCTATGTAAATTGTACATGCAGTAATAAAAGCATTTGAATATGCTTATTGTTCATACCAATAAATGTTACTACCATAAAGTAAGAGACAAAATTAAGGGTAGTTGCAACAATTTACTTTAAATTAACTGTTAACAAAAGTTCCTATTCTGCCTACCCTTGTACAGCTCTGAAACGATACACACCAACAGAGTAATGTAATACAGGTAGGGTTGCCACCTGGCCGGTATTTTACCGGCCTGGCCGGTAAAAATCATGGTTGATCCCAATGTTAATAGGGGAAAAACGTAAATATATAGGATAGTATTTTTTTTCCAGAAAAGGTGGCAACCCTAAATACAGGTATCCATTATCCGAAAACTCATTGTCTAGAAAGCTCCAAAATACAGGAAGGCCTTTTTCTCTGTAATAATAAAACAGTACCTTGTACTTGATCCAAATTAAGATATACTGTACTTAATCCTTACTGGGGGTAAAACAATCCTATTGGGTTTATTTAAGGTTTAAAGATTTTTTGGTAGACTTTAAAGTATATCGATAGAAACTACAGAAAGACCCCTTATCAGGAAAACTCCAGGTCCCGAGTATTCTGGGTGACAGATCCCATACTTGTAAAAGTTTTTTCAAGTACAGTAACCTGTAGCAACAGATCAGCATGAACCACTTACTGACCACCTATTTAAAAGCTATAAGTTACTACAACTGAGCAAACTTAGTGCTTTTTCTAACATACAGTACGTGGGCAAGTATGAATAGTGAATAAAGTACCCCCTCTTATTATATATTATACTGTAAGTTACAGAGGAGTTCCATGACCATATAAAAGCACAACTCATATTTTGCAACATGGGGTACTTTATTTATTATAATACACAATTTTTATGTGAATCATTTGACAGAAATTACATCACTAAGTTCTGATTATAACCAATGACATCACTAAGCACAGTTTATAAGGATATAATTTACAGCATATTCATGGCTCTTGTTTATTATAAGCTGATGGTACATTTAACTGGAATTCTTTACCGTGCCACTGAGGGGAAGCTCGGAGAGGTATGCAGTGCTAGAAAAAATATTTAATGCCTCCAGTGATCATTTTCTGAACAAAATACAGAAAGCTGAGAGCACACAAATTCAGGATTTACCAGGGCTCCAATGCAAATGAAGGATCTTATGAGAGCAAAATACAATTACATTAAAAGGCACTATACACTGATCTTTATACTAGAAGGACTTCATTTGAAGCAGCATGGTAAGGGCAGTGAGGTTGTGGATTGTCATGTCAGGTGATGTTGTGATGGCTGATTCTATTAAAGGAATTATATAGTATAAAAAAGGGGGTAAATGTGTAGGCTGTGCAAAATAGAAAATATTTTCAATATAGTTAAGGTGGCCATACACAGGCAGATTTTTTTTTACTTCCAAACGACCGATTCCAGAACGTATCAATAAATCGGATGGTTGATGGTGTACGAACGATCGCCGGACAAACGATCGTTTCGACATTATCATTCGCAAAATTGATCAGATGAGTTGAAATATTTTAGCCGTTCAGGGATAAAATCCCTCTTTGCGCATGTCAGGATATACGGAACAACGAACAAATATGGAAGGACCCTAATGTTCTTTGCTGAAAGCTTCATTTGTAACTATATGAACTATGTAAGGAAACAAATTGGTGCTGACTGCAGGAATATCACCCTATCACCTCATATGTGAAAGAAGTTTATTATGCCATAGCAAGGCATAAATCCATATGTCTGCATGGAGCAGGGAAGGAGACACTAACTATATAATACAGACAGTGACACAATGCTAGCACCACTCCTCGTTTTGTTGAACAACGTTCGCCCGTACAATGAGCAAACAATACTATTATATCTGTTCATATAATTGTTCTCCATGGATGGAATATCGTATGGTAAAATAATTGTCAGATGATCGCTTAACAATACGATCGTTCATCGATGAACGATAAAAGTATGCCCTTGTATGGCCACCTTTAGTTAGCCAAAAATGTAATGTATAAAGACTCGAGTGACTGGATGTCTAACATAATAGCCAGAACACTACTTCCTGCTTTGTAGTTCTCTTGGTTTCCTCTTTTATACTAAACTGTTCCTTTAATGTCTATTAGAGGCTATTGCGATACTAAACTCTACAATTAGTAGAGATAATGGTATATATAATTATACATATGTGTATGTTTTAATTGGTCTGTATGAGTGTATATACTGTGTATATATAAATTTATATATACCTGTGTGTGTGTGTATATATATATATATATATATATATATATATATATATATATATATATATATACACAAACTCATTCAGACTACATAATATATATAATTGATGGATTACGTTTAAATACAAATGATGCTATAACGTCGCCCTTTAAATACACATATGATGATGCCTTCAATTCCGTTTTTAAAGTTATTCCGGTATGACTTGAAATTGACACAACAGTAAAATGCAATACATTTTGTTTTTGAAAAACAGAAAAAAACATGTCTTTCATTTACCATCTGCTTCAGGAAATTAGTCACCAGTCTTAAAAAGACAGAGATATCAACTTTACTGCCAGACAACTTATTTTAGAAAAAGTTGTTAGACACTTATATGAAATATAGTGTGACAGATGTCATTCATGCTGTTTGTTGTCTGATAGAAGTAGCTCAGTAAGTCAAATCTGATTTAAGATCCTATCAGCAGAAAACTGCACAGCCCAGGGTTATACCAGTGAGCACCACAGAGCAATCCTCTTCTGGCATCTTCTTTCTTCAAATTTCCCAGGATTAACGCATGTGCAGTTGAACAAAATAGCTGACTTTTCAGTTAAAGTTCGGCTTTTCATTCTACTGTGCATGCGCAGCCGTGCGAAGGAAAGAGGAATAGCGAAGAGGATCGCTCCGTGGTGCTCACTGGTATAACCCAGGTCAGTGCAGTTTTCTGCTGATAGGAGCACTGGCCTGGGGTTTTAGTTAAGTAAATACAGTCACTTGGGGGTGCCTAACTACACTAAGGGGCACATTTACTTAGGGTCGAATATCGAGGGTTATTCGACTGTCAAAGTTAAATCCTTCGACTTCAAATATCAAAGTCGAAGGATTTAGATCGAACGATCGAAGGAATAATCGTTCGATTGAACGTTTAAATCTAACGATTTGAAGGATTTTAATCCATTGATCAAACGATTTTCCTTCGATCACAAATTGGCTAGAAAGCCTATGGGGACTATCGAATGGTCAAATAGTCGAACGATTTTTAGTTCGAATCGTTCGATTCAAAGTCGAAGTTGTAGTCGAAGGTCGAAGTAGCCAATTTGATGGTCGAAGTAGCCAAAAAAACGTTCGAAATTCAAAGTTTTTTTTTATTCTATTCCTTCACTCGAGCTAAGTAAATGTGCCCCATAGTGTATGAAGCCTTTCCTTCTCCTTTAAACCTAAACTATTTTTTTTTTTTAAATGAATGAAGAGCATTAGTAAGTCAACTAAATGGCATTGTCACATAGTTAAGTTAGGTTGAAAAGACATCAATTTCAACCACTACAAATAAATCCCAGTGCACATATTCACACACATATGTATACAGACCTATATATACACTTACATATACAGTAGAACCACAATTGTACGTTTTTCAGGGGACCAGAAAAAAATGGTGTCAATCAGGGAAATGTATAATGCACGATATATAGTTGGGAACACAAAAACAGAAATGTAAAATGAGGGGAAACTTAAAAACAGGGGATGTAAAAAAAAAAAAACGGGTATTTTGGGGGTTTGGTGATGAAGTAGATAAGGCCACTTTATCAACTTGATGGCACCTCATTAGGATTTTATTCCCTACCACCCTCAAATCCTTCTGTACCCCTGGCAGGCCTAGAACCCGCGTCTATAAATTAGTCACTAACCCTGTAAGAGTTAATACCTGCCCATATCTCCCGCACTAACCCTGGCAGCGGATCACGTGACTAGGAGCGAGAGAGTGACAGCTGCATCCTGCATCGCTCTGCTACCCCCTACCTCTTCAGAGCCCTTATCAGCCCATGACACAACAGCGCTCCTTCCCGCCCACACCGCACCCCACTCCTTCTCAGACACACACTTACAACCACACCCCTTACTCTGAACGCTCTACAGCAGTTGGGGTGTGTGCACAAGTGCAGTGTTTGATTGAAAGCAAGCGGCTTCCTTCGTCACTTCGGATTTTAAGGGGGGCCTGATTCTTCAGAAAGTTCAGCGTTGCTGGGCCCCTTTTTACCTTGGACTTTGCCAGGCCTGGGACAACTGTCCCCACTGTGCCCCCCTGATGGCTGCCCTGCTTATATCAAACCAGTGTTAGGTACCCTTTTTTATTATAAAGATATAATTGTATTTACTTGAGCCATAAAACAAAGTTATTACTTATCTTTGAATTAAGGGCCTTTCTTTTTCATCTTTAAATCTTTCATTCAGCCCAATGCCTGGTTGCTAGGTTAAAAATGGCCTTTAGCAACCACATAGCTGCTGAAAGTTGAAACTGGGGAACTGCTGAACAAAAAAAGCTAAATAATTCAAAAACCCTATAACATAAAAAAATTAAGACCAATGGTTAATTGTCTCAGGATGTTACTGTCTGCATCATACAAAATGTAATTTAAAGGGGGTGCTCACCTTTGAGTTAACTTTAAGTATGATGTAGAGAGTGGTATTATGAGACGTTGCAATTGTTTTTCATTATTTACTATTTGTAGTTTTTTGGTTATTTAGATTTTTATTCAGTAGCTCTTCAGTTTGCAGTTTGGTTACTAGGCTCCAGATTACTCTAGCAACCATGCCCTGATTTGAATAAGAGACTGGTATAGGGCCTGAATAGAAAGATGAGTTATAAAAAGAATCAATAACAATGAATGTGCAGCCTTAAAGATCATTTGTTTTTAGATGGGGTCAGTGATCCCATTTGAAAGCTGGAAAGAGTCAGAAGAAAATGGTAAATAATTAAAAAAAAACATAAACAAATTAACAATGAAGACCATTTGAAAAGTTGCTTAGAATTTGCCATTCTACAACATACCAAAGTTAACTTGAAGGTAAACCACCCCTTTAAAAGATAAACAATCCCTTTTAATGGAGAAGGAAAACCCAAAAGTCAGTCACCCCCAAGTGATTATATTTACTTACCTGACACCCGGAGCCAGTGCTCCTATCAGGAGAAAACTGCACAGGTCTGAGGTTCTTCCAGTGAGCACCACGGAGTGATCCTCTGCATTCTTCTTCTTATTTCTTCAAACTTCCCAGGGAAGATGCATGCAGTTAACAAAATAGGCCTCTTTGTTAAAGTTTCAGCTTTTCACTCTACTGTGCATGTGCACCTGCGTGATCAAACAAGACAACAGAAGCCGATCATTCTGTGGTGCTCTCTGGAAGTACCCGGGGCCGGTACAGGTTTCTGCTGGTAGGAGCACTGTCTGGGGTGTGAAGTAAGTAAATACAATCACTTGAGGTGCCTAACTTTTGGCACCCCCAAGTAAAGAGCCCCTTTCTTTCTCCTTTAACACCTAGGGCCCATCTACGAGTCTCCTCTTTTAAGGTGTATCACCCCAGAGCTCATACAATGGCAGTGCCCCCACCAGAGTCCATAGTGTTCCCTGTCCCTCAAGGTATAGGATCCCAGTGCCTATATATTTACACTGTTCTCTGTCCTCCAATTATATAGAAACCCAGAGTGTATCTAACGACAGTATCCACTGTCCCATACAGTCTGTGGAGCAGCATATGAGCTTCAATTGACAATGGCTCTGACATACAGGCCGGCCTTATGTGTTTTGTGCCACCTGGCACTTTATCATAGGAGTCTAACATCAGGCAATATGCCAAATCAGTATAGCTGACTATATTGTTTTATTGCTTTCCCCCCGAATTTAAACATCTTTAAGGGTCCTTTACATAGAGGCAAATCACCATACTTCTTGAGAATCTTTCTAACAAGAATTCCTGTGTTATGGTTGACATAATTGTATCACATATAAGAAGGCTCAGCAAATTTTCTTTTGACTAATGCCATTTTCATATTTGTTCTTTTTAATGACTTTATAGTCATATTTCATCCAATACTGGTGAATTGCAGATTTCTATGCCCTATCCTCCTTGTGGTTAATAATCATGACATTAATTAGAAAGATAAATGGTGAGTTATAATACCCATCAGCTAGAACAGATAAAGGTGAAGACTTTCATAGGGCAATATCCCATAAAGAGCTAAATGTGATAAATGGCTATAATGAGTGGCAGGTAAGAGGATATTGGATTCTACACGGGTATTTGTGAGAGTTTTACTCATTCACAAAGTTTAGAATGAATTCCCTAAAGAACAAATGTTGACCATTCTGTGTTGTGTATACTTTTCAATTGCTGCTCAGGCTCAACTAGCACATGCCACTCCAAATCTCAGAAGCCAACTGTCATTTGGCGAGTGTGCAGTGACTGCAGGAGCTTGTGTGAGTTGGAGAGAGTTTTTGGAGATTACAGCGATAGAAGAAGAGATTTGAGCAGAAAAGTGATTTTGTAGTGGAAGAAGAAGAAAGCAGCAGAAGAGGAAAGAAAAACAAAAAGAAAGAACATCCTTGGAAAAGAAGGAAAATGGAGAAGAAGAGGAGAAGATCTGAGAGTCCAGTGGAGGTCCCAGCTAGTAAGGAGAAGAAACACAAAATATACTGCTTTAAGAATATAATTATATAACCTGTAACTCATCTGTTAAATATGCAAAGATGGGCATTTAACTTGGGGTCTGTGTCCCCACTGCTCATTTTATATAAAAAAAAATGGGGAGTATATTTCCTCTACTTTTCACTGCATGTAATGTTCTTGGAGGGCAAACACCATTGACTTTTCATGTTCAATATAGTTGAGGCACCACTATATGAATGGTACTATGAGTATCTGTATATAATGTTTATTGTATACAAAATATTTAGAGTGCCAGTATCCACTTTCAATGTGTATAATGCCCTATGGTGCCAGTGTCCATTGGCACCATATATTACTTGGGCAAAAACCGTTGGCTTTTAATGTTTAATATAGTTGAGGCAACCCTATATGACTATATGTAGGTTACTATGTGTGCCTGTATATAATGTTTACTGTGTGCAATATATTTTGGGTACCAGTGTGCGTTCCCTTTCAATTGGTATAATGCCTTTTGGAACCAGCATCTGTTAGCACCATAAAGTGCTTGGGGTACCTGTGCCAACTGCCTTTGACTGTATTTAATATACCATTGGGTCTCACTGTAGGTAGCACTCTTGGGGTGGCAGTAACCATTTCTCTGTACTAAATATAATGTAATTGTTGTGCCAGTGACCACAGCCTCTCCTTATATATAATGTTCTCTGCTGCCGCTGATTGTATAATATGCATTTGGATTGCCTGTGTCTGCTGCCTCTCATGTTATATAGTATATTTTGGGTGCTAATAACCACTGACATTTACTGTATAATGTGGGAAAGGATCCACTCCCCCCATATGCTTGGGCTGGCAGTAGCCACTTGCTTTTACTTGCCATTTAGGTGCAACCTATCTGCTGCAACTCAGGATCATATTGTCACTCACCAGTTTTTCAACCACTGGAAATAACTGAGTCCCTGACTAAATTAGAGAGTCACAAAATGATTTTTATTTTTTTAGCAGGAGAAAGGATAAAACTGAAGAATTCCGGAGGAGAACCCAGCTGTTAAGGAGAACAAAACTTAAAATATATTGATGTAAGACTTCAAGGGGTGCTCAACCCAAAACAGATCCCCACAGGCTCAGTATTTCAAAGCATCTTTGTAATATACATTCATTACAAATTTCAATGGTTGTATGGTTATTTATGGTAAATTTTAACCCCAGCCTAGCTTGTCATATAACTGCAGAAATGACCAATGAGCACTCCACTAAAGGAGTTGTTCACCTTTGAGATAACCTTTAGTATGATGTAGATTTGCTGAAGTTTGCTATTTCTGCAAACTGGTTGCTAGGGTTCAACATACACTAGCAACAATGCATTGATTGTAATGAGACAGGAATATGAATAGAAGGGACCTGAATTGGATATAATGCTCTTTGGAGCCAGTATATGCTGGCACCATAAAGTGCTTGGGGTACCTGTGCCAACTACCTTTGACTGTATTTAATGTACCACTGGGTCTCACTGTAGGTAACGTTCTTGGGGTGGCAGTAACCGCTGCTTTGTACTGTATATAATGTAATTGATGTGGCAGTAACCACAGCCTCTCCTTATATATAATGTTCTCTTCTGCCTCTGATTGTATGAAATGCATCTGGGTTTCCTGTGTCTGTTGTCTCTTATATTATATAATATATTTTGGGTGCCAATAACCTCTGGCATTTACTGTATAATGTGGGAAAGGATCAACTCCCCCATATTTCAAACTCAGGTGAATCGGATCGAATTGAATTTGATTTGAAATTTAAAAACTCGAGTCGAGTTTTTTCTCGGAAAAAAAATTGTATGTCAGGAAGGCTGCAAACAACTCCAAAATGATTCCTGGACCTCTTCCATTGACTTGGTGGTGAATAGTCGAAATTTGAGTTCTTTAAGGGCCAGTGTATGATAGATCTCGAAAATCGAAAAACTGGAATCGAATTTGAATAACTCCCCAGTTGAATTTGACAGTTTTGACCATAAAAAAACTCGAAAAATCGAATTTTGAATTTTCAATTCGACCCATTGATAAAATCTCCCCCTCAAACAACAGGGCTCTTTGCACTAATTTTTTGCACATTGCCGATAAATGAGTCCTTGGCCAGGCCACGCCGACCAGGTGTCCTGGGCAACCCGGTCAGCTACCCTGTTTCACCCCCCCCCCGGAGGGAGGGGAGATCGACAAAGGTGAGAGAGTATAGAGTGACGTAGAGTGAGGTAGGGAGGGGAGAGTGACAAAAGGGAAGGGAGAGTGAGAGAGGGGAAGGGAAGGTGACAGAGGGGAGAAGAGGAAAGTGACAGAGGGGATGGGACAGTTAAAGAGGGAAAGTGACAGAGGGGAGGGAGGCAAGAGCAATAGTGGGCAGTGAAAATGCACTAGGGGTAGGCAGAAGACAGGTACCTGCCCAGCACCCCCCTATTGTTACACCCTAGGCAGGTGCTTATTCTGCCCTCTCCTAGTTCCAGCCTTGAATGAGTCCCTGATTAAATTAGAAATTAGAGAGTCACAAAGTGATGTTCATTCTTTTAGCAGGAGAAAAGATAAAACTGAAGAATTTAAGGATTTGCCTAGAACGTCTAAAGCAATAGCCGCTGAGAAGTTGCGTAGAAATGATCATTATATAACATACTAAAAGTTAACTCAAAGGTAAACCACCCCTTTAACCCTAGACATGCCATTAAGATCACTGCATCAATGGATAGATAGCTCACAGTGACTGTAATTTACAATCAAATGGTCTATAAATAATGTTTATAATGCTGTGCCTCGTTGCTGATTTGGGAATATACCACCATAATAGGGACCCTTGATATGTATTAATCACGGGACATGATGACTGCACCTTAAATATAAGGACATTGTAATTATTTAAACATTCTATGTATCTTTATTGGATGGGTTGAGTCAAATTGTCTTTTTTACAAATCCCCTAGGAGGAAAAGAGAACGTTAGAGAGGATGCCAAAACATTGCAGCAGTACCTAAATATTAAAAATTACAGCCTTATTAAAGAACTAGGAGAAGGCAACTTCGGCAAGGTGAGTGATGAGCTTCTATGGGAAAATCTATTGTAATGATCTGGAATAAAACCAAAAGGAGATAGAAATCACAAAATAATTAAGCATGTCACTTTAACATGTAAACTCTTCTCAGTGCAAGTACATGTGCTATATTTGCTGTAGAGAATAGTTTCCCTTTTCTAAAGGACACCCCAATCTTCATTCCTATTGAAGAAGGATGGTCGGTCCCAGGTAGGGCACACACATAACTTTTCAATTTACCTTTTAAAGGGTAAATAAATTAATATTAAAAAAGCACGAACAAATTAAAAAAAAAACTGTCTATTTCATGCTAAAAGTTAATTTGTCCTATCCTGTCTCCTTTGACTGTTACATTATTGCCTGTACAAAAATGTAGGGCTATTAGGATAAAATGGAAATATTGAATGTTTCATGGCTCATCCTTTGTTGAAGTACCAATATTAGTGGAGCTACAGTCACTAATGCCCATATAAGAGACCCAGTAATATTTATTTCCTTCTTTCCCAGGTGGTGTTGGCATCTTATAAAATCAAGAACCAACTAACTGCAATCAAGATCATTGAGAAGCAATGGGAGGAAGATTTCAAATATGTCAGACGAGAGGCATCAGTTCTTCAGATTGCTAGCAGATGCCCATTTCTATGCCGGGCAATGGCAACATTTCAAATTAAGGTACAGGGTAGTGAGCTTTTCTAGGGTCTGTCTGCTTTTTGCACATATTATGCTGACAATAAATGTATTTCATATGGCATATTTGTATTTACACAGAGCCTTGCCACCTTGTTGATGATGTGATGCTACTACAGTGCTAGAGACCTCAGGATAGGCTGATATATATATATCAGCCTATCCTGAGGTCTCTACTATATGTATATAAAACCACATATACGTGTACCCTTAACTCTGTAGTTTCATTCAGCTGCTAAAGTATAGCAGGACCCTATCCCGGTATCAGTGGGCCTGGGTATAAGGGGCCCAATGGGGGTCGGCTTCCTCAGTAGTATGTGTGGCAGGGGCTCCCGAGTGACCCATGAGTATGTGTGGTGGGAGGTCACTGGTGACCCGTGAGTATGTGTGGCTGGATTTATGTGCAAAGGAGACCGAGAACAAAAATTTCCAGGGAGCCCCCAACTTTAAACCCCTACACAGTATTATGATCTAGAGTGCTGAGTTGTGGAACCAATACTGCTATTAATATTAGTGTATTGTGTTCTGTCTAACCTGGAGTTATCTTAGTTTGTTGTAATTATTATGCTGTTTTGCGTATTTTTGTATTAGATTATTAAAATGATCATGTTCCTATTTTGTCCTATCCATTTCTATGCTTCACCTTCTCCTTTCTGTTTTTATAACCAGTCGCTAATCCTGCTTGCCCTGGAGTACATCTGTTGTGGAACACTGGAGAACATCATTGAGGACCAAGGACGTCTGAATAACAAGCAAGTGCTGTAAGTAGCAAGCTTCTTGAGACAGAAGTACCTCAAATACAATGGATATCTACCAGTCAAATAAAACTATAAGTAACATGCTAGCAGGGCTGCCATCAGGGGGGCCCTTTATCAGGCTTGGTAAAGGGCCCGGGCGGCCCGAAACGTTGCCCTGTTTAAAATGATTTGATGCAATAACATACACGTTTGTTCATATCCACGGTGTGCTGCTGATATCTGCTCTGATTGGATAATTTGGCCCTGTAACAGGCGTGGGTCCTTCAGTACAGCACCTGGTACCGCAAAGGTATGTGTTTAAGGTTTTAAGCTCTCCACCTCAGTTTCTGCATCAGGGGGGCACAGTTGTCCCAGGCCCGCAGGGTTTTATGTCTAAGGGGGCCCGGCCATGCTTCACTTACTTGATTAGCAAGGCTTTCAGCGTGCTGCCAGCTTCAGAAAGTAGGACAGCAGCTCCGTGCATGCAAGATTTTCTCCTATTCAGATTTTCTGTACCCTCATTGATTCTTTAAGGGTATGTAACAAGTTAGGGGCATTTGCCCAGGGGGGGTAGGCCGGGGGGGAGGAGGGAGGATGGCCTACGCAGGGGAGGGGGGGGAATTTTTGCACCTAGGGGGTTGAATTCTCCTATAAGCTCTATTATAAGGAGAGCTAGTGGCATTAGATCTCTGCTGGTTTTTACCAGATTTTATCTGCCAGGTCTGTGCAGAGCTCTTCTGGTACTTGATGATATTCTGGATACCAACCAAGGTCACAAGGGATAACCTAGGAACAATTATGGAATTTTTATATGTAAATGTTTTACTGTATGGAAGGTAGACAAATATATGCAATATATTATTATTATTATTATTATTATTATTAAATAAATGTTCATTATTTGCTTTAGCTCTTGAAGAAGAAGGCCAACCAACGCCTTGGGGTGAATGGCAACATCCGGGATCACCTATTTTTTTCCAACATCGATTGGTCAAATGTGGAAAAAAGAAGATTAAAGCCTCCTATAAAGCCAAGTCATGTAAGTGCATAACTGTGATGTGATCACATTCACCCAGAAGGGAATCAGAACCTCTCCCCACTTAGAGCCACTACCAGAGCAGTAATGTATCTATTCTTACAGTGGCTCCAGTGTTCTTTTATTTTTTGCACCAGATTTGCTTTACTAATCCTATTTGTAGTAGTTTAACATTGCATGTGTTCAGACAAAACACAGCTTTTTTGGGGGGTTCAGGGAATCAGTCTGTTAAATGGCAATTTAGAATGTTAAATACCACCATGGCTGAATAATTATTGTATGACCATGTATTTTTATTATTTCTCATAGGAATCAGCCACGGGGTTCATCAAGAAATACATCTCATTCCCAAAAGAGGACCCCAAGAGACCCGTATGCTCAAGGGGTTCAATTACGTGGACCGGAGCTGGCTGGAGTAATGAGTAGCTGTGCCGTCTGCAAGGTAAAGTTTAAAACAGAGATGATATTTCTAGGGACCAATAGGTTAGATTAGACTATGGTTCTGAAATTTCTATTTCTTAATGAACCTAATGTGTAAGGCTAGACCACCAATATGGCTTTGTACCCACTGTACTGGACAGAAAATGTATCTTTTTCAGAATCATCCCATCCAAGTACCGTACAACATTCCAGCAGAACACCATTAGTACCTCCACTGCTTTATTCTGCATATCAGGTAATGTTTGACATTCTGCCAACAGCAAAGGTGAGCAAATACTGTTAATTACCATCTTACTGTCCTTCTGTACCTTACAATTACAACACAAGAAAAGGTGCTCCTCCCCAAAATGCACCATCTTGCAGGTTAGTTGCACTGTGTCCAACATCACCGCAGAAAGCACTTACAGCTGCATTTAATATTCCCAAGTGCTTTCTATGCCATTACCAACTTATGCAGCTGTTTTTTTTTCATGTTTTCACAGCTTTGCACTTGTTAAGTTAAAAGTTTAAAAAAACAAAACAAAAAAAAATCCCCCCATCTTCCCTTGTTATACTACCCCCAACTTCCCATGTTAACCCTTCCCTTAAGGTTTAATAAAGCGCAGCCTGTGACCTCCAGGCGTTATCATTATCTTTGATGTCATCAGTGGGGGGGATAGGGGTAGGCATAGCTAGTGGCCTGTCACAAGTCACCAGCGGTACCCCTCTAATGACATCACAGAATACATACTCAACTATCCTTTCATTTCTATCCCTTGCCAAGCACAGCCTGTTCCCCCAGGCCTTATAAAGCACAGCCTGTTCCCCCAGGTCTTATAAAGCACAGCCTATTCCCCAGGTCTTATAGAGGCTTTATAGAGCACAGTCTGTTCCCCACAGGCATTATAAAGCACAGTCTGTTCCCCCTAGGCATTATACAGCACAGCCTGTTACTCCAGGCCTTATAAAGTACAGCCTGTCCCACCCCACAGGCTTTATATAGCACAGCCTGTTCCCCCCCCAGGCCTTAAAAAGCACAGCCTGCCCCCCAAAAACATTGGTTGTCAGGGGCCCCCATACAAAATAAAAAAACAATGGTGGCCAGCCCCCCCTTATAAGTTAAAAATGTCATTAAATGAAAAAAAAAAAACACTGGGGTTCAGTGGAACTTACCTTAGGTTCTTCTTCCTTGTCCTCCTGCGATGGCAGATTCTTTGTTTTGTTCTACGGGATTTAGGCTCCTTTTGGCTTCCGGTATCTCCGCTATGCCCCCCCCCCCGATGGCGGCCCTGCTGCCAGCCCAGATCCACTTGCTGGAGTTAAGGTTGTGGTGGGTGCAGACAGTGGCAAGGAAAAGAAGATTTACATACATACCTCCCAACTGTCCCGTTTTTTGTGGGACAGTCCCGATTTTCACAGCTCAACCCGCAGCACTTAGATACTTGTGTTACAATTTAAGATAAGCAAAGAAACAACCTGCCAATTTGTTCTGTCCCTCCTTCTATTTCCAAAATGTTGGGGGGATTGTACATGGAGTGGCTTGGAGGAATGTACTGGGGAAGAGGTCCATGTTGAGCATTGGTGTGTGACTGGGTGATTCTCAGTGCTGCGGGGCCTCCATGGCTAGGGTGGTGGGCCCTCAAGTGGCAGAGCCCACAGGTCACTGACTCACTAGTCTGACACTGAAGGTGGGAACCATCGTACCCATAGTAAATTACTGGAGCACCTTGCGCTTCTTCATTCCTGATGTTGCCATTCCAACAATGTAAAAAAGATGTTTCTAGTAATTCTCTGAGGTATTTTGGGGGTTTGGTGATGAAGTGGATAAGGCCATTGTATCAATTTGATGGCACCTCATGAAGATATTATTCCCTACCAATATATCCCACTGTACCCCTGGCAGGCCTAGAACCGGCATCTATAAATTATTCACTAACCCTGTAAGAGTTAATACCTGCCCATATCTCCCGCACTAACCCTGGCAGTGGATCACGTGACTAGGAGCGAGAGAGTGACAGTTGGACAGCTCCATCCTGCATCGCTCTGTCACCCCCCACCTCTTCAGAGCCCTTACCAGCCCATGACGCAACAGCAATCCTTCCAGCCCACACCGCACCCCACCCCTGCACAGACGCACACTTACAACCACACCCCTTACTCTGAGCGCTATGAAGCAGCTGGGGTGTGTGCACAAGCGCAGTGTTTGACTGAAAGCAAGCAGCTTCCTTTGTTGCTTCGGATCTTAAGGGGGGCCTGGTTCTTCTGAGAGTGCAGCACGGCTGTGCCCCCCTGATGGCTGCCCTGATTGACAGGACAGTGTTTGGTGGAGATTAGTCGCCCTCAGGAAAGAAGATTTGCCATGGGCAACTAACACCTCATGTGTCATTGCTCTTTAATCAGGTGGTACTTTTTGATTTCCTATCTCT